>NW_015392066.1:31065-39978 GCF_001527695.2 Protobothrops mucrosquamatus | reverse complement strand
ACCAGCCAGGAGGGACACGGATCTAACAAACATGTGGTTGCGTTCAGCCTCCCCAAGACCCTGTCCACGTCCTCGGGAGCAACAGAGTCAAACTCCTCCCATACAACCATCTCAAGACCTGCTTCCGTCTCCTCCCCCTGGGCTAACCAGTCGGAGTCCAAGCCTTCTCGGATCCGAACGACTTTGTCATGCAGATATTCCCCTTCTATTCACTCATCTAAGTCATTTATGAAGATATTGAAGAGTACTGGGCCTAAGACAGAGCCTGTCATGCCTTCGTCCGAGCCTGACTCCGAGGAAGACATGGAGTTCTCTGTTGAGGCCCAGGAGGGGGTGTCTGTGGCTTCGGAGGACTGTAGGGAGGAGCAGGCTGAGGCAGGCCAGGGCCCTTCAGGTTTGGAACAGGGAAGGCAGAGTTCAGGCGAGGAGCAAGGCCTCCCCCCACCTGATCCTAGAGCAAGGAGAGCAGAGAGGAGGAGAGAACAACGGAGGCAGGCTCACTTGCTCAGGAGGAGAGCGTCCTGCCCCACTCCACAAGGCACACCTGGGGATTAGGATTTAAGGAGACGCTGTTGTGTGGGGCATTTGCCGGGAACAAACGTGGGATCTTGATATTGTTGTGACTTGTGCTCTTGTAACCTGGACACTTTGTATTCCGGACCAGTTTGTTTCCTGCTTCACAACCACAGACTACATTCCTGATCTCTCCTTGCAGTCTGCAGTTTGCAGTTTGCAGTTCGCAGGCAAGCTGAGAGTTAAAAGGACTCTTTACGTTTTCTTGTTATCTGTCTTGCTTTAAGAACAGTGTAAACTTCCTTGGCTGTATTGTATGAACTTGTGGCAGCATATGTGGGAGCTTTTGGGTGAACATTGGCAGTGATTAAAAGACTGTTGCTCTTGCCTGCAGACTGCTTTGCCTCCGTTGGGGGCCCTGGGTCATCACATTTTGTTCCCAGCCCACTCCCAATTGCTCCTCCAGACCAAGTTGGGTGACCATGGATCAGCTCTGTGCGGAAAATGATCAGTTAAAACAGCAGGTGGCCCTCCTGACTGCACAGATGGTGCAGATGCAAGCAGCTCGGCCACGCCGCAGAAGTCCTGTTACAGTGCCAGAAAAGTTTGATGGCTCACAGGCACAATTCTCATCATTCTTTGGGCAGTGCCAGTTGTGTATGAGCCTTTGGCCTGAGGACTTCCCCACTGACTGGGATAAGGTGGGGTTTGTGATAAACCTTTTGACAGGAACAGCAGCACGTTGGGCAACACCCCTGCTGACCCAACCCAATCAGCTGCTGGACAATTATGCAGAGTTTTGCCGGCAACTCAAGGCCATGTTTGAGGAACCTGTTAGGGCCCAGACTGCAAACCGTCAGGTAAGTTACGGCAGGGGCGTGGTTCGCTGGCAGACTACATTGCTACGTTTCAGGTGGTTTGTCAGGAACTGCAGTGGAATGAGGTGGCGCTTATGGACCAGTTTCAGGAAGGACTTTTGTCCGATCTCCTGGATGAGCTGTCACGCACCGAATGCCCTCGCTCCTTGCAGGAGCTCATGCACCTGTGTCTCCGTATCGACGGGCTCGACGATGGACGGAAGCCTTGCCCGCACCTGTTAAGACAGTGGCACCGTTGGCACCACCTCCGGATGAGCCAATGCAGTTGGGGGCTGCACGACCTCGACTGACCCAAGCTGAAAAAGATCGCCGCCGCTGCGAAGGCCTTTGCCTGTATTGTGGCGGTCCAGGCCATATGGCGGCCAAGTGTCCTGTGAAGGCACCCAAAGCAGCGGCGGGAAACAGGCCAGGTCCGGTCTAGAGGGTTCCGTAAGCCGGGCTTGCTTGGAAACAGGTCCAGTACCTCCACCTCAACAGACTCTTGTTAAGCACCTTGTGTTACCAGCGACTGTGTTCGTGCCTGGTCAAGGAGCGGTGGAGGTCCAGGCCTTGGTGGACTCAGGGGCTACTGCCAATTTCATGGACTCAGCTTTTGCCGCGCAGTGGTCCATTCCCCAGCAGCAGTTGTCACCGCCGGTCTTGGTGGAGATGATTGATGGGCGGCCCCTTCGTTCCGGCCCAGTGGTTGCTGCGACCAGACCCCTTCACATGCGTATTGGGCCGCATGTGGAAGAAGGCGTGTTCTATGTGGCTACCGTTTCCCACTTTCCAGTGGTGCTGGGATTGGAGTGGTTAAGGGCTCATGATCCGCAGATTATTTGGTCGTCTGGGGCAGTGCGGTTCCCCGGCAAGAAGTGTGCCACCAATCACCTGCATGTCTGCGCAGGGAATGTGGCTACATATGTGGACCTGGACCTACCGGCAGAGTTGGGGGATTATGCCAATGTCTTTGGGGGAAAAGAGGCGGATCAGTTGCCCCCGCATCGGTCTTATGACTGCCCGGTTGATTTAGTGCCCGATGCCAAATTGCCGGTTGGCCGGGTTTACACTCTGTCGGAACCAGAGTTGGCAGCCTTGTGGGACTTCATCGACAAGAACCTCCGGAAGGGGTTTATACGGCCTTCCACCTCCCCATTGGCTGCCCCAGTGCTCTTTGTGAAGAAGTCAGGGGAGCTTAGACTGTGCTGTGATTACCGGAAATTGAATGCCATCACGATCCGTAATCGGTACCCACTCCCGCTCATCCCCGAACTCATCGAGAGGCACCACCAGGCCAACATATTTACTAAGTTGGACTTACGAGGAGCTTACAACTTAGTCCGAGTTCAAGCGGGAGATGAGTGGAAGACAGCCTTCTGGACGCGCTATGGACATTTTGAGTACACGGTTATGCCCTTTGGCTTGACCAACGTGCCGGGAGTGTTCATGCACTTTATGCAAGACGTGTTCAGGGACCTGTTGGATAGGTTTGTGGTCGTCTACCTTGACGACATCCTGATCTACTCGTCCTCCCCATGAGCGCATTGGAACCATGTTCGTCTTGTGTTGCAACGATTGCAGGATAACCATCTTTTTGCCAAGCGTGAGAAGTGCCAGTTTGCGGAAACCACAATTGATTTTCTGGGCCATCGCATCTCGCCTGAGGGTGTGGAGATGGATCCGGAGAAAGTAAAGTCGCTGCAGGAATGGCAGCCTCCGCGGAGGGTCAAGGACATGCAGTGACTGTTGGGGTTTGCGAATTATTACCGCACATTCATACGTCGCTTTGTGACCCTGACCGCTCCCCTTTCCAATCTGTTAAGGAAAGGGGTGAAGTTCCTCTGGGGCGCTGAGGAGCAAGGGGCCTTGGATGCCATTAAGGCCGCATTCGCCTCCGAGCCTATCCTCAAGCATCCTGATCCCTTAAGGCCGTTCGTGGTGGAGACGGATGCATCGGATGTGGCCATCGGGGCTGTGCTTCTGCAAGCCTATGCTCCCACAGGTACCTTGTTCCCATGTGCCTATTATTCACGGAAGCTGTCAGCCCCTGAACGGAATTATACGAAATGGGACAAGGAGTTGTTGGCGGTCAAAGTCGCTTTTGAGACATGGCGGCACCATTTAGAGGGGGCCCATCACCAAGTCGAGGTTCGAACAGACCATTGGAACCTAGAGCACCTACAGACTGCCAGAATGCTAAATCAGCGACAGGTGTGATGGTCACTGTTTTTTGCGAGGTTCGACTTTCGGGTGACCTATGTCCCTAGCGGGCGGAACCAGCATGTGGACGCGCTGTCT
This sequence comes from Protobothrops mucrosquamatus, assembly GCF_001527695.2. NCBI lineage: Eukaryota > Metazoa > Chordata > Lepidosauria > Squamata > Viperidae > Protobothrops > Protobothrops mucrosquamatus. The sequence continues at coordinate 36,310 of NW_015392066.1, read as the reverse complement.
TGGAAGCCCGAATTCACCCAAAAGGTGGACAAGATCATGCCGAGAACGGTTATTCCCTTGGAACGGTTGGCGGCCACAGGGGAGCCCGTGGACCTACGGGGCAGAATTTGTGAAGCACAGCGTCAGGATCTGTTCGTGGCAGCTCGACGTCATGAGTTGGTTGGCGATGAGGGAGATAAGACCCCTTGGATGTACATGGAGGACCTGTTGCGTTTCTGAGATCGCATCTATGTTCCTGGGGGAACCCTCCGTGGCATCATTCTGAAACAATGCCATGATAGTCCATCAGCGGGTCACTTCGGGGTCTTCAAAACACTGCACCTTGTCTCCAGAACGTTTTGGTGGCCCCAACTCTGGCACGAGGTGTCTAGTTATGTGGCATCGTGCAGCATTTGTCGACAGGCCAAGTATGCTACTGGCGCGCCCCCTGGTCTCTTGCAGCCACTACCCATGCCAGAAAGACCCTGGGGGGGTGGTCTCGTTGGACTTCATTACCAAGTTGCCCCCGTCCAAGGGTGCCACAACCGCCTTGGTGGTGGTGGATATGCTCACCAAAATGGCTCATTTTATCCCGTGTGTGGGTCTCCCTACAGCACGGATGACGGCCCAGTTGTTTATCGCCCATGTATTTCAGCTGCATGGGTTACCGGACCGAGTCGTGTCAGATCGGGGGGTGCAATTTATGGCACGCTTCTGGCAGACCCTACTCATGGAACTGCAGGTACAGGCGTGTCTGTCCTCCGCCCATCACCCCGAAACCACTGGGGGCACAGAGAGGGTGAATGCAATCTTGGAACAGTACCTCCGCTGTTTCAGCAACACCCAACAGGACAATTGGGTGGAGCTGCTGGCTGTGGTGGAGTTTGCCTATAACAACACCCAGCATGCATCGGGTAGATTTGTGCAATGAGGGCTTTGTGTTCTTAAGGAGTGTTTGGCAATTTCTATTTGGCTGATGGCTGATGGCTGGTGTTAGCTTCTATTGCTCTGCTGTTGTTAGCTGTAAGTTTTGCTGCAAGGGATTTTGAAGTATTTTTCTCCTGAATGGATTTTGCCAGTAGCATTCCTTTACTTATGAATGGAGCCATTTGGGGAGGGTGCCTTAGCCGGCAGCCAGTACTTACATTTTTTTTCTTCCTTAAGTGCGGGCTGCGCTCCTTACTTTCCTTTCTAGCCAGTAGCTAATTCTCAAAGGGGAATGTGCCTTTTTAAGCTAGTTCACTCAGCAGCTTGTCTTTTCTGTCTCTGGAGGCCTTTCCTTGTTTAATCAATATATGGAAGAGGGAAAATGGGGGGGGGGGGTGTTCAAATTCTTCCTTCAGAAGGAGATGGGAATGAGAAAAGGGGAGGCAGGGAAGGGAGGGAGGAAAGGAAGTCCTGCCTTAGCACTTGGCCACCAGCAGCTCTGCCATTGACTTTGCTTGTCAAAAGGTTGCAGAAGGGGATCACATGACCCTGGAACACTGTGACCATTATAAATATGAATCAGTTGCCAAGCATCCAAATATAAATCACATGACCCTGGGAATGCTGCAATGGTCATAAGTGTGAAAAATGGTCATAGGTCATTTCAGTGCAATTGCAACTTTGAACAGGTTTTTTTTTTTTGGTCATCAAGTTTTTGACACCTTGCTAGGTGGTACTTGAATATTACCATATCCTAAAAGTGGTACAATCGGTAAAAAGGTTGAAAAGCCCTGGTATAGGAAGATGATTCTAAATAAAACTGCAAAATCACCTGTAGCTGCCATAAGTAGAATTAATTACAGTGAGGGAAAAAAAGGATTTGATCCCCTGCTGATTTTGTACATTTGCCCATTGACAAAGAAATGATCAGTCTATAATTTTAATGGTAGGTTTATTTTAACAGTGAGAGACAGAATAACAAAAAAATCCAGAAAAACACATTTCAAAAAAGTTATAAATTGATCTGCATTTTAATGAGTGAAATAAGTATTTGATCCCCTATCAATCAGCAAGAGTTCTGGCTCCCAGGTGTCTTTTATACAGGTAACGAGCTGAGATTAGGAGCACTCTCTTAAAGGGAGTGCTCCTAATCTCAGCTTTTTACCTGTATAAAAGATACCTGTCCACAGAAGCAATCAGTCAATCAGATTCCAAACTCTCCACCATGGCCAAGACCAAAGAGCTGTCCAAGGATGTCAGGGACAAAATTGTAGACCTACACAAGGCTGGAATGGGCTACAAGACTATCGCCAAGCAGCTTGGTGAGAAGGTGACAACAGTTGGTGCAATTATTCGCAAATGGAAGAAACACAAAATAACTGTCAGTCTCCCTCGGTTTGGGGCTCCATGCAAGATCTCACCTCGTGGAGTTTCAATGAACATGAGAATGGTGAGGGGAGGATCTTGTCAATGATCTCAAGGAAACTGGGACCATAGTCACCAAGAAAACAATTATTAACACACTATGCCATGAAGGACTGAAATCATGCAGCGCCTGCAAGGTCCCCCTGCTCAAGAAAGCACATGTACAGGCCCATCTGAAGTTTGCCAATGAATATCTGAATGATTCAGAGGAGAACTGGGTGAAAGTATTGTGGTTAGATGAGACCAAAATCGAGCTCTTTGGCATCAACTCAACTCGCCGTGTTTGGAGGAGGAGGAATGCTGCCTATGACCCCAAGAACATCATCCCCACTGTCAAACATGGAGGTGGAAACATTATGTTTTGGGGGTGTTTTTCTAAGGGGACAGGACAACTTCGCCGCATCAAAGAGACAATGGAGGGGGCCATGTACCGTCAAATCTTGGGTGATAACCTCCTTCCCTCAGCCAGGGCATTCAAAATAGGTTGTGGATGGGTATTCCAGCATGGCAATGACCCAAAACACACGACCAAGGAAACAAAGGAGTGGCTCAAGAAGTAGCACATTAAGGTCCTAGAGTGGCCTAGCCAGTCTCCAGACCTTAATCCCATAGAAAATCTGTGGAGGGATCTGAAGGTTCGAGCTGCCAAACGTCAGCCTCGAAACCTTAATGAGGGTTTTGCCACCAAGTACTAAGTCATGTTTTGCGAAGGGGTCAAATACTTATTTCACTCATTAAAATGCAAATCAATTTATAACTTTTTTGAAATGTGTTTTTCTGGATTTTTTGTTTGTTATTCTGTCTCTCACTGTTAAAATAAACCTACCATTAAAATTATAGACTGTTCATTTCTTTGTCAGTGGGCAAACGTACAAAATCAGCAGGGGATCAAATACTTTTTTCCCACACTGCATCATAGTTTTCTTTGGATCTTAAATAAGAATTTAATTGGTAAAGTTACTGAAAGAAAAAGGGGGGAAAAGAAAAGGTGTAATTATTTTCTATATTTTATTTTATTTTTAAGAAGATGTGATCACTGCAGAAAAGAGTTTTAATTTTGTGGATTTCTTTGATTAGGAAACCTGAGGTCAAGTTCAAGGCATCACCAATGTCAATCCATCTAAATATGTCAGACTTGGAATGTTGTCCAATGATTGTTTCAGTTGCTTAGAAACTTGGAACAGCTTCCCCCCCCCCAAACCAGGCAGAAAAGTCATAGCCTTAGGCTTCCGGTTTTGTGCAATTAACGCAACAGCTGAGGGATCGCGGGGCTCGGCGCCCTATGGCTGATTTCTCTCTGTTTGGGGACCCTGGCCTAAATGGGCCCAAAGCCACCCCAGAGAGGTGGCAAGAAAGGAGGGAAGCCCCGATGATTGTGGGAGATGGCGGTCGATCCAGATGTCTGGGGAAAGCCCTTCAGAAACCGACAGAAGAAAGGCTAGCATTATTCGTGAGTCTAGCCCAGGGGTCTGCAACCTTAAACACTGAAAGAGCCACTTGGATCCGTTTCCCAGAGAAAAGAAAACACTGGGAGCTGTGAAATTTCTCTCCCCCCTCCTCTCTCTCCCTCTCTTTTTCTCTCCCTCTCTTTTTCTCTCTCCCTCTCTCTCTTTCCTCTCCCTCTCTCTCTCTCTTTCCTCTCCCCCTCTTTCTCTCTCTCTTTCTCTTTCTCTCCCCCTCTCTCTTTCCCTCTCTTTTTCTCTCTCCCTCTTTCTTTTTCTCTCTCTCCCTCTCTCTCTCTCCCCTCTCTTTCTCTCCCTCTCTCTCTTTCCTCTCCCCCCTCTCTTTCTCTCTTTCTCTCCCCCTCTCTCTCTCTTTCTCTCTCCCCCTCTCTCTCTCCCTCTCTCCGATCTTCTGCTCACCTGGCAAGCTGGCTTCAAGCTGTTCTCCAACAGGCTGGCTCTCTCCTGCCCTTCCTGCTTTCTGCTTGTAGTTCACTTCAGTTCCCATACTTAAAATTAACTCCAGATTTAGAATATTTAATTTTGAATTTAAAGTAAATAAAGAATGTACTAGCACCAGTTTGTCAAACTTGAGGGGTGAAGTAAAAAATAAAGTAGAGTCAAAGCAAAGCTTAATGCTTGCCAAGCCAGATTCAAAGAGGCAAGGTGCTTGCATCTAAAAGCCTCCTGTATTTGGAAGTTGACATTTGACTATCTTGTCCATATTTTCCTTGGGGCTGGAGCAGGAGTGGTGGGAACTGCATATGAAACAAATAACTATGGGCCTTTCGTATTTGTCAGCAGAAACTTTAGAACCTCCAAAAAATGTTTTATTTTTCTTTTGTAAATGAAATTCTAATATGGAGAATCAACTATGCAATATGAACATCAGTATTATGTATGCTAATTTGAAATAAAGTACTATTGAAATCAATAGGACTTACTCCTGATTAGACATATCTGGCTTCCACTGATGGTGCTCAAACTGGCATAGAGGTGGTGAACAGCAACAAGAGGGAAAAATAATAGAAAAGAGTATTTCCAAGAAAATGCAGTTAAACTTGGGTGGGGTTTTTAGAGTGACAAGTAATATCTAAAAAGCATAATGACAATAATAGAGTCTCCAGAGGAAACTAGTGTCTATTAAGCATATTTAAATGTCTTTCAATTATATTAGCTAATTTTAATGGCATTTATATTTAGTTTCTGTCAGAATCCAAATATATTCCATCTCTAGTTATCAACTATGACAAACCGCATTTCTGCCTGCTCAGGATTCTGTCATACGATGAAGGGAAGGGGGTGAACAAAGGGGCTTTATGGCCCTCACTTCCTTCAGCCTACTTCAAAGGGACTGGATGTGGATATCACCAAAAGGACTAACAATAACAATGGGGGTCATTAGCTTTCATGTAATCCTTTCTGAAGTCTCCTCCCGGCAGTGAGGAAAAGGGGGTGAGAATGTAATGCCT
>NW_015392066.1:28113-30057 GCF_001527695.2 Protobothrops mucrosquamatus | reverse complement strand
AAGCTGAATCTCTGGCAAAGTAGTTTGCTGTGGCTTTAAACTGTGTGTATTGTTTTTGTTTCTGTGTGTTTGGAGTAAAAGGTCTTGGCAGGCAGCTACGGAGCTGCTGCCAAGTTTCTTATCTGTGAAGTGGTGTCTGGAGAAGTCTTTAACCCTCGGCTGGCTGTTTGGGTGTGTGGGTCGGAACGGGGACAGAACATCTTGTCCTTCACCCCGAACATACTCCATCGTTAACCCACGATGGACCAACAGCTGCAGCAGCAGGTACAGCAGCTGATAGATGCCAATCAGGTCCTACAGCAGCAAGTGACCCAGTTACAGGCTCAACTTGCTTTGGGGAATGCTCCTGCAGCTCTTCCCCCCCCTCCTCCTCCTCCCCGTTCGAGATGCCCAGTGAACGTGCCAGAGAGATTTTCTGGGCAGACGGAGCTGTTCCCGGCCTTCATGGGACAATGCCAACTCTTTATGGCGATGAGGCCGGAGGATTTTCCGGATGATCGGGCTCGGGTGGCATTTGTGATTAGCTACCTTTCTGGCTCTGCCGCCCGATGGGCCACGCCCCTGTTGTTGCAAAACAGCCCATTACTCTCGGACTATCCGGGCTTTTTGCAACACCTGCACGTAATGTACGAGGATCCCCTACGCGTTCAGACGGCAGCGAGGCCCATCAGGGACCTCCACCAAGGAAAGCGCGCCCTGCAGGACTATATCGCCGAGTTCCGACTTCTAGGCCAGGACTCGGCTTGGAATGAGGCGGCGCTGATGGATGCTTTCCAGGACGGCCTCTCGGAAGAGCTGCAGGACGAACTGGTGCGGATGGAGGTGCCTCTGACCCTCGACGCCCTGGTGATCCAATGCCTGCGCATTGACGCCCGCCTGCAACGGCGACGGCGGTCAGTTCCGGAACCACCGACAGCTTCGGCACCCCCGCGTTTCGCACCAACTGTACCCCGGACCACCCCACGCTTTGTGGCAACGGCTGAGGAGCCCATGGAGCTCGGAGCAGCTAGACCTCAACTGACGGCCCAGGAGCGGATGCGGAGACGCCAAGGGGGATTGTGCCTCTATTGCGGCGAGGCTGGACATTTTGCCGCCTCGTGTCCCAGGAAGCGGAGTGGGGCGCTCAAGCCTGTTCCGGAATCTCGGTGTGACAAACCGGGAAACGGGCCAGGCCTGGCCTAGGGGACACCCTGGGCCAGGCACGTGACCATGCCCCACCGGATTCGGCAACTGTGGACTGTGAGCCCCCTCGGCACCTGATTCTGGACACCCGGGTGTTGTTGGCCAATCGGTCGGAGGGGCTTCGGGCACATGCGCTGGTGGACTCCGGGGCCACAACGAACTTCATGGACCAGGCCTTTGTGGCCCTTTTTAAGGTTCCCTTGGTTCCGGTGGACCCTCCGTTGAGGGTCGAGATTATCGATGGGCGGGAACTCGTGGCGGGGCCTATCAAATTTGCTACTCAGCCCTTGCGCCTCGCCATTGGGAACCACGAAGAGGCGATCCAGTTTTACGTCACGGCGGACCTTCATTTCCCATTGGTCCTGGGAATGGCCTGGCTTCGGGCCCATGATCCTCAGGTGGCATGGTCGAGAAACGCCATCTCGTTCCCGAGCCTGCAGTGTGTCAATCATCACCGCCACACCTGTGCCGGCCACGACGTCTCCACCCCGGCCGTCTCCTTGCCTCCTGAGCTGACGTCCTTCGCCGATGTGTTCAGCGAAAAGGAGGCGGACCGATTACCCCCGCATCGACCCTACGACTGCCCGGTGGACCTGCTGCCCAATGCGCCACTGCCCGCGGGCCGCCTGTATTCCATGTCGGAGCCCGAATTGGCCGCCCTACGGGACTTTCTGGACAAAAATCTGGCCCGAGGGTTCATCCGGCCTTCGTCCTCCCCGCTCTCGGCCCCGGTCCTCTTTGTGAAGAAGAAGACGGGGGACT
>NW_015392066.1:24558-25571 GCF_001527695.2 Protobothrops mucrosquamatus | reverse complement strand
GAGTAAATTTGTGATTGTTAATGTAGTATATTTTATTAAAATTAAATAATTTGTAATAATGATGTTTAATATGTCAGTTTAGAAGAGAGCTAAAGGATGTTATAGAATTGTTAACTTAAGGATAATATAATTTAAGACAGAATATAATTATTGTATTGTAAACCCTGTGTGTAGCTCTGGGAAGTCGGGGGGAAGGGAGAGGGGTGGGGAAGGGTGGGGTATGAGGGAGGTGGGGAGTTATATTGTAAAAATTTTAAAAATTTTCAATTAAAAAAAAAAAAGAAGAAAGAAAACGATGACGGGGTATTGCAACCCTGTGCATATACATCCAAGAAACTCACAGAAACAGAACAGCGCTGGCCCGTATGGGAGAAAGAGACATACGGGATACGTTGGTCATTACTCACGTGGCACCAGTTCCTAGAAGGCAACAAAATTCCCTTCCAGGTGTGGACTGATCACAAGAATTTGGAAGCCCTGAAAACACCCAGGAAGCTCAACCCCAAACAAGCCCGCTGGTCCCAGCATTTCCACCAGTTCCAATTTAAGCTCAAACATTTGACGGGGAGAAAGAACTTCCTGGCAGATGCACTATCTTGCATGCCCCAATATAACAGCACACGAACCACAGACTCTAAACCGATGATGGCAGAATCACAACTGGCAGCACCAGTAACCACCAGAGCCCAAGCTAAGTTAAAACCACAACTGAGCAGCCAAACTGGAATTGAATTCCGGAAAAGTTTGGAAACAGATGAATGGTTCCTGAAAAACAAACATGTGTGCACAATGAGAGACGGGTTGCCTTGGGTAAGGGAAAAGTTATATATACCAACAACCCAGAGAGTCACATTCATGCAACTTTGCCATGACACAAAATCAGCAGGGCATTTTGGATTTGTAAAAACATTACACTTAACTAAACGGCAATTTTGGTGGCCATCCATAAAAAAGGACATAGAAAGTTATGTGGCCAGCTGCCCAAAGTGTGCAATGGCAAAGAGGTTGCAAGG
>NW_015392066.1:15979-23712 GCF_001527695.2 Protobothrops mucrosquamatus | reverse complement strand
AACCCAGTAACAGTAGAATTAGAATTACCAAAAAATCTCAGGCAAATACACCCAATTTTTCATTGCAGCTTGCTGAAAAGAGAGCATCAGTCATCATTACGGCCTAAAATCCCACCACCACCACCTCCAATCATGGTAGAGGGCGAACAACACTTCGAGATAAAGGAAATCTTAGATTCTAGGAGATATCATGGAGCGACTCAGTACCTAGTTGCATGGAAACACCTCCCTGCCTCGCAAAACGAGTGGGTCCATAAACGTCATGTCAGAGCCCTGAAGCTATTAAAGAAGTTTCACACAGAGTATCCTAACAAGCCTGACTAACTTTTATACCTGTTTTGTTTTCTTTCAGGTGGATCTCTCTTATTTTTAAGGGGGCAGGATGTCAGAATCCAAATATATTCCATCTCTAGTTATCAACTATGAAAAACCGCATTTCTGCCTGCTCAGGATTCTGTCATACGATGAAGGGAAGGGGGTGAACAAAGGGGCTTTATGGCCCTCACTTCCTTCAGCCTACTTCAAAGGGACTGGATGTGGATATCACCAAAAGGATTAACAATAACAATGGGGGTCATTAGCTTTCATGTAATCCTTTCTGAAGTCTCCTCCCGGCAGTGAGGAAAAGGGGGTGAGAATGTAATGCCTGGGATTGTCGCTGGGAGAAGGGGGTGATGGGGTGTGGCTAATGGGGGATCCCTTAAAACCTTGAATGGGAGAGCTTAGACCCAAGTCCTGTCTAGAATGCCTGCATCCAGCTTTCTCTTAATAAAGATGCCTGTTGGAAGAAATATTCCAGGAGTTCTGTCTTCTTAAGATGCAAAGTGGGGTGGGTCCTTACAGTTTCCTTAGGATTAAGCTCTTAATTTCTAACTGTCAAAATAAATAATGGTCCATTAATATGTAAACATTCAATGTAATGCTAATATTTTAATATTTTAATTTGCAGTTACAATAATTACTTTAGATTTCTTAGACATTGGGTATCTTATTCCAAAAAAATGTGTTTTGCTAATATACTTTTGTTGCAAGGGAAAATACAAAAGATGTGACTATTTTAAACATTTATTTCAACACAGAATCATTTCACTCTCCATACATAGAACACAATCCAAGAGTCAAACCATTTAATATTCCATTAGATCCGATCCTAGGAAAATATTTTGGAAGTTTATATCTCATTTTAAAACAACAAGTTTGTACTTAAGAATAATACTTATAAAAAGATCTAAGAAATATGCTTAGGAAAAACCTGACAAAATGGAAATACATTTTTTTAGTATTTGAACATTTATCCTATATTGACATGATAAAATCTGGTTTCATTTGGAAGAGTGGATCAGGAACATGAACATTTAAAAAATGAGTCAGCTTTAGACACCCCAACTTATGTCATTTTTCTTCTCTGTTTGTATCCATTGTGTAAAAGCCTCACCTTTTAGAAATTCAGAGACAGATAAGTTACAAATAGCATAGACATAAACAGAGCTGTGTGAAATGTACACTGATGTACTCAAATCTTGAAATTAAAAAAAGTAAAAATCATGAGATGGACACAATGGCAGACACGTGCTACATACAGAACCTGTTGTAACGAACTTGTTGTCATAGACATGTTGCTAAATATAGCTGTCTTCAAAAGCAAATGTTTTCTATGGAATGGTCTGACATGTTTAGACACCTGACACAATCCTCATTTTTAAAAACGCTTCTAGTTAAGAAAATACCCATTCGTTTAAAAAATAATTTTATCGGGGATTTCAGAGAGCAAAGGGAATATTTTAATAATTCCCTTTTGTATTCTTTCAAAGCCAATAGAAATTCTGCTCAGACACCCTTCCTTGTACACAGAACCCCGGTTAATTTTCTTTCCAAACGGGATTGCCTCTTTTTATTGACCTGGCTTCGAGCGAGTTAAATTGAGCATTGCTGCTCTGCTCTTTCCTTGTTCCTCTAGTAGTCTAACCATTCTCTGTTTCCTGTATATGAAAAGTCAGGAACATTTCAGAAGGAGAACCCTCATAAACCTGCGTGTAGCGTGGAGAAAGGGAAGGAATGATAGAGAGGGAACAAGAGAAAAACAAACTCAGGAGTAGGTTGAGGGTGCTTGCGGACCATTGGGAAGACTCCAGGCATTCCTTCTCTACCTTTCACTCAGGGAAGGGAAGAAAGCAGAAAAGTCTTTGGAGTAGCACCTCTCGTCCTTTCAGTGAAACCCTCGCATGATGCCACCAATATGGGAGCTCAACAGGAGACCCTTTATGCCTTGCATTCAGATATACCTTCCCCAAATCTCCAAACGCCCCACTAGTTGCGTAAGCAAAGAAGGAACAAGCTGAGCCAGAGATTGGGGCTGCGGGTCACCGCACCCACTTTCTCTATTCCATATCTCACTACCCCCACTCCCCTCCGTCTTTCTCCCTTATCCCCTCCCCGAAAGGGAGTCTTCGTTTCTCCTTTGTCTGAAAGACGGATCCTTGGCTGCCCAAAGGAGGCCTTCCCATTACTGTATAGCGCTTCCCTTTGCCCCCTTTACCCCAAAGGGCACTGCTTCTTGAAAGCATCGGGGAAAGGTGGTGCCGTCGATCAGTTTTGTGTCCCATCTGCTCAAGACAAGCTGAAGTTGACTTCCAAAAATGCTATAAAAGCCCAGGCCAGTTAAGAGCTGGTTTTTTGCCCCTTCCTAGATGCTCCGGGTTCCAAAAGCGCCTGAAAAGCTCGCCTCCTGCAAGGGCAAGGAAGCTGTTTGCTATAGAGCAACAGAGGTGGGGCAATTCTGTGCAACAGCAGCGCCTTTGTTATCGCTGGAGTTGGGGGGCGGGGGAAGAGACCCTTCAGAAAAGGAGAGGAAACGCACTTTTTGTATTAAAAATGAGGGCAAGGGAAAGGTTGGAGCGCGAACCCAGATTCAGGTATTTTGCTGGGTTCGGGAGAGAGGGAAAAAACTACGGAAAAGCAAGAAGGCTATTTTTGAAGCCAACTTGGCAAGCATTCCTGTTGCATATTTCTGCAACCCCCACCCAAGAAGAAAGAAGAAACCATTTTAGAGTCCCACACAGACCCTGAGCAAGTTGTAACCGGTCTTTTGATGACACCCTTATCTCCGATTTTCATCGACTCTTGGCAAATGTGACAAAGACGGAGATTAATTAATAATTTCAAGTTCAGTTTACAAGCGTTGAAGGCCCATTAAAGTTATTCCAGCGATACAAAATAGTTCATTAAAGGAATATGTCCAAAGAGGTTGACTTCTGATGGGCTACCCTTGAGGAGGAGGAGGAGGAGGAGAAGGAGAAGAAAGGGGAGAGCAGAAGAGGGGAAGTGTAAAAAGCATATAAACATTAATGCTAATAAATTAGTGTGTTCCACTACAAAGTACTCACTAGATAATATTGATATTTATAACTCGGTATACTTAAATCAAAGGTAAAGAAACTACATAATCAAGGTTCCCCCCCCTGCCAGAACCCAACATTGTTGGACATATTATTGAGTCAGTTAGAATTAATTCAGTAATAAATTAAAAAATCGGCTCTGACATTTAAATCCCAAGCACCCAGAAAGTAGAGTAAGACTTTTAAGTCTCCAAGGTATAAACAGGTTTACTTTCTAAGGAGGGGGGTAAAGGAATTGAGAAATTATTTCCACTCCTAAGAATTCCACTTTTTCTTTTCCTAATACTCAGAGACCAGATCCCCTGCTGCTAGGAAATCTGCCTGATTTTCTTTGGTAATTTGGGAATCAGTTCCCCGTGGTCCACTGATAGATCTATTTCCTCCCCCCCGCCCCCCCACGAGATTCTCATTAGATACAGCCAAAAAAAGTTTATTTTTACCTACATCATCAGATTAACCCAGTCCACAGAAGTATGAGGGTTGCTTCCTGCATGAAGTGTGTTATTTAGCAGTATTTGTCTTTTTTTTTCCTTTTTTGACTCTGTATGGGTATAAGGATGTTCTTTTTACTGTTAATTTTGAGCTTGAGAAACAATTCGTTTGGGGCGCAACTTCTGAAAGCCTTTCCGCCGACTCCGAAGGGTATTCGGGAGAACGCAAATCCTCTTGTCTCTCTGAAATTGTCAGCTTCACGCAATCAGCCTGCAAAACCTGGTCCTTACTTCAAAGTCACAGGTTTCAAGAACGGGTAGAAGTAGTCGTTCAACCTGGCGGCTGTTTCTCCGGGATTATGTCCTTTTCCTGATCACTTGCCGTCCCCAAGACCTCTTGCTATAGGAAGTTATAACAGAAATCAAGAACGTGAGGGATGGGTGAGAGAGAGAAGAAAGGAATCAAACTCCGATTAAAGGTGCTTAATGTACAATTCAGCGTCCGAAGCAGAGATCGGATAAAGGAAAGGAAAATATTAATGCTTTTCGGAAGTAAACCGCATAGCAGCACGCCATCCGTCTAGCAAGAAAATCACTGTGCAGACTTGACCTTGGTGCACGCGGGCCGGGCCGAGGCTTTCGGAAAAGCCTGAATTATCTAATCGACGGACCCCAAGAGGTTGCGGAGCGGCGCAGACCAGAAGACAGACCTGCCTGGGCGGAAGGGAGGGGATGTGACAAAACATTTCTTCAAACCCGGGAGGAAAGAGAGGAAGGGGCGAGATCCATTCCATCAGAACGGAGTCCAGATAGCTTCGGGGGGGGGAGGGTGTCTGGTGAAAAAGCCTGCCGGGGAGGCGGCGGGGGAGAAGGTGAAGAGGAGAAGGGCCGAAAACAGCAGCAACCCCGCTTCGTCTTCCGGCAACAACGAAGAGAAATCCAGCAGCTCCAGTACATATAAAGACAGCGCCCCAGCGCGTTTTATGAACGGAATCGCCCCACCTCTTTTATTTCGAAATAATTTCGAAATCTTAGCGCACCGCCGCTATTAATTTTTTATATGGTGTTTTATAAACAGAAGGTTTATGAAGGGCGAGATTTTCCTCAACAAAACTTTGTTGTAAAAGACGAGAGATCACGTGGCGAGGACTGAAACTGGCCGTGAAATGCGCATCTGCCAATAGATGTCTTTTTTCCAAAAAAAAAACAAAAAAAACCAACCCCAAACTCCCCCCTCCCTCAGCTGGTGATTTTTTTCTTACATTATTAAACAAAGGACTAAACAGAGGAGTGGGAGCTCCTTGTTCAAACTCCCCAAAATATAATGCATGTTTTTCACCTTTAAACTTGATCAAAAGATATCAGTCCTTTGATAGCTATGTAATCCGGTGATTAACACACACAAGATTATACACATACTATAAATGTGTTGTCCCCAAAAGTCTAGTGAGAAACTTGGATTCAAAGCCATCCTAGATTTTATGGATTGTGGAAGAATAGTGTCTAACAGATGAGGCATGGCCTGCAATGTAGCTATATATTAAGAGCAACAACTTTAGCTAAAACTGGAATCGGTTTCACCTAAGCCCCCCTCCCTTTGAGTGTGTTGCCTGGTTCCTTACATCTGTTGTTCAAGCTGCCACAGCTTGATTATTTTAATGTTTTTTCTCGCTTTGATGACTTTGTCATGTGTCTGATTAACGAAACACTTAAAAGGACTTTCAGGCATATTGTCAAAGCAAGAATATACAGTATTTGCAGCGTTGACATCCTTCCTTCAAGCAACTGAGGGGGAAAAAGACCTAACACTGATTTTCTTATTTAAGTGGGGAAAGCCCAAATATTTACATTTAATCCTTTCAAAGTTAAGTTGAGGAAACAAAATACAAAGTTCTGCTTTAAGAAAAATTGGGGTGGCTTAAGAAGGCTGCATCTAGTGTAGCTGAGATCGGAAGAGAAATTTTGACAGGGCTGGGATTTTGAAAGTATAAAAAAGGAAGTTCCCTTAGCAAGAACCAGTGAACTGGTGGTTAAGCAGTGGTTCTTAACCTTTTTAAATGAATCGCCCCCTTGAGCCAACGAGGAAGTTGTCATCGCCCCCCTCCCCCAACATAACCTCTCAATCACAACATAAGAAATAATTCTTCAATTTATGCAAACACTTGTTTTGTTTTCTTTAAAATTGTCATCAGAACATATCGATGCAAATAATTTATTTCCAGTCTTTTTCCCATATCTCAACTGTGTGAAAAATTTTGGTGCCACCCGTCGCTTTATTCCCAAACTTTGTGATACGTGTATTTCATTATTATCTTATTTATTCAAGACACTTAAATGTAATGACCACTGAAAACAAAATTCAATTGCAAGAAAGTGAAATGCCCGAAAAGAAAAACAGTAACATTTAATGATTGAATTACAAGTGAAATTTAAGACACAAAAAGAAATATAAAAAGGGTAGAGGCTGCTGCGCAACGCGCATGAAGATAAGCGATGCGTATTCACATATGTACGGCGTTCTGTATTGAAGCTAGCTGGAGGAACATTTGAAAACACAATTCAATCCACTAATAGCGAGTGATCTGATGTTTTTGTACGACAGATATACAGCGATTCACTGTATGAAAAAGTCTCAAAAGTGTCCCCAAAACTTCTTGCTCCATCGCCCCCATATCGCCCCCTTTTTGTTCCTTCGCCCCCACGTCGCCCCTTTTTGTTCCATCGCCCCCCTGAAAAATGAAATTGCCCCCTGGGGGGCGATATCGCCCAGGTTAAGAACCACTGAACTAGGGCACTGAAAAGGCTGTTATTAAAGAGAAAAAACATTGCAAAAACAGAGAACAAGTTTTGGATTTAAAGCACGATTAATATGTACAATAGGGCTCTTTTCCCCCAAATCCTAATATAATGGACTGAGGAGTAGATAGAGATAAATGTTAAGATTGAGATTTCAATCAGAGAATCAGAAGTTAATCAGTCCCATGGATTTCAGCGGAATGACCAAGGCTGGAGCCAGCCCAGAAAGTTTTTTTTTTAAAGAACTCTGGTAAAAGCATTACACAGCAGTTGAACCCTTAATACATAAAACCTTTCTTAGCAGAAAATACTGCTCAGGACCAGTCGGGCAGCATGTGCAGAAACACTGCCCATTCCCAAGACCACAAACGCTCCAGTGTTGAGGGAAGATGAGCAGAGCTGTAGCTCTATTGTTTGAAGCAAGGCTATAAAGCAGTCTTTTTTTTTTGTTTAAGGCAGCACCTGCAAGCTATTTCCCTAGATAAGATGAAATTAATATACACAGCTGCTGAGTAGGAGAGACCATCATCATTGGGAGGGTTTGTAATAATGAACCAAGAGTTTCCTTTTTAAAAGAGAAAGATATGGACGCCCCTTGATTCAATATTAGCAACAGTCCTCCCTTTAGCCACATCTGATTCCAGACTTAATGGCTTCTGCCTTTATGTTTTGTTCCACAGGTGGACAATACATCAGTAAAAAGAGATGTTCATACACCAAATACCAGATTAGAGAATTAGAAAGGGAATTCTTCTTCAATATCTATATAAACAAAGAGAAATACCTTCAGCTCTCACAAATGCTCAATTTGACTGATCAAGTAAAAATATGGTTCCAAAACAGAAGAATGAAAGAGATAAAAATTAATATGGGTCAATTGCAGTATTACTCAGCTAATCCAATACTTTAAGCCAGGGCTTTTCAACCGGTGGTACGTGTACCACTTGTGGTACATTAATGAGTGGCAGGTGGTATGCAGCCCTGCCTAGCCAAGTGTAGTGGGGGAGGGAAAGAGCCAGCACAGGCAAGGACTTACAGTGAGAGAGTCCTCTGGAGCTGCAAAGGCCCCAGGCTCACTTCTGGCTCACCCTCCCCCATGAGAAAGGAGGAG
>NW_015392066.1:9084-11880 GCF_001527695.2 Protobothrops mucrosquamatus | reverse complement strand
TCACATGACCCTGGAACACTGTGACCATTATAAATATGAATCAGTTGCCAAGCATCCAAATATAAATCACATGACCCTGGGCATGCTGCAATGGTCATAAGTGTGAAAAATGGTCATAGGTCATTTCAGTGCAATTGCAACTTTGAACAGGTTTTTATTTTTGGTCATCAAGTTTTTGACACCTTGCTAGGTGGTACTCGAATATTACCATATCCTAAAAGTGGTACAATCGGTAAAAAGGTTGAAAAGCCCTGCTTTAAGCCTAAAACTTGTAAAGGTTTCCCTGTCCAGTCGTGTCCAACTCTAGGGTGCAGTGTTCATCGCCATTTCTTAGCCAGGAAAGATGTTTTCCATGGTCATGTGGCCAGCATGGCTATGGTATCTTCCCACTGAAGTGGTACCTATTAATTACTCACATTTGCATGCTTTTGAACTGCTAGTGGGCAGAAGCTTCAGCAGGAAGGCTGACAAGCTCAGTGTCTTTAACCGCTGAGCCATCTTGTCCCCCTCTAAAACTTGCAGTGTTTTTCAATATGAGATTAAGGTCAAGCCACAGGGTTACCAATAAGGAGGAGGTGTGCAGAGGGTACAGGAAAATGTTTTGCTGTCCTACCTCCAACATTGACCAACTGTTTTTTGTTGTGGCTGTTTTCTTTTCAACTGCTTTTCTACATATTTACACATCAAGTGGAATCCATTTAACTCTTGGACCACCCTTTCCAAAAGCTCTTGTATCTCTACAACTACAATCCCTACAATTTCTTCCAATTGGGGTGAGCACATGTGAAAAGCTGGGAGCGAATTCCTGGCTTCAGGTTCTGGTTGTAGATTGAAAACTATGTTACTTTTATTGTGGAAAATCTGTGGGAAGACTCCTCAGGGCATCGTACATGCTGGAGGACAATCTCATAAGGAAACCTTCCAAACGCCTGCCATCTCTACTCAGGAAATCCATAGCCAAACTATTTGTCTTCTTTAATGACAAATTAATAATTTTTCCCACGATTACACCCCCACCCCCCAGAGACAATTTCCTTTTAAAAGGACTTCAGGTAATAATTTGCCTTATATGGTAAGGAAACAATCACTGAGAATGAAACATGGGTAGCTTTTCATTTTAATGAATAACAACATTGGAAACAAAACATTATGCCCATATTTAAATACTAAAAGGAAAGACAACTTATTAAACCTATGTGGGAGGAGAAAAGATGAAAGACTAATACAATAGTTCCAAAGTGAGAAAACAAAAGTTTAAATGAGACAGAGAAGTTTTTGGCTTCTGTCTCAGGAACTTTCATCAGGAAATATATCTGGAAAAGTGCAGTTTGGCCAACATCAGAACATCTTTAATTGTAATTTTGACATATGTAATGTACTGAAATCAAATAATGAAAACCACTAGCATTTCATAAGAAGACCCACTAGAAGGCAAACAATGTAAATAGAGGGAATTTGTTGTCATATCTTATTGCTCATATTTAGCCTCATATGTCCTACTTAGCTGTTTAAGCCACAAAATTAAAAAAAAAAGAGAGTTTTGGGAGTGTGTGTGTATGTGTATGTGTATATATGCACACACTCGTGCACAAACACACATACACAAATATTTCTTTGAAGGAAGCAAAGAGTGTGAAAGAGGCATGGTTTTAACGGAAAGAAAGCTATTTAAAATTCTATATCAGTTTACAAAGGATATGTGTTTTATTGTAAAGGTCACTTGCTCTTGAGAATATCTGAATGTATGTTTCATATGAGAATGGTGTTTTACAAAACTTGTATAATTTAAAATGGTTTTTGTTGCCATTTTCCTAATATTTTAAGTGTTGTTTCACTTGGAAGGTGTTAGCATTCTCTTTTCTTGTTTAATGTGTATACTACCAATGCTATTTTCACACTGCTTCCAGAATGGATGAAATTTCTTTTATGGTTGATGAATTGCAATACCTTTAGATTCTATCACTGTTTGAAAAAAAACCTCTTTTGTGCTCTACTGTATGCATATACTGTTTTATCTGAATATGGGAAAACTTTTTCTTGCATGAATACAGTGGAATCCTGAACATTAGAAATAAACATGTGAGAGGTTTACATTTTTTCAAGATTCATCCTGCACTCATGGATCTTCTTTGACCCAAACTGGAATCTGAATCATGAGTTTTGAACTAATTGCTTTGGTGGAAATCCCAGTTACCTATTGGTTGTACTGGCTGGGGTGTGTGTGTTATGTGTTCTTGTTTGTTCCAGGCATCCTACACCTGAACCCAGAATTGAAAGTTGAAGGGGGCCTCAGAGAGAATTCAAAAGTGAAAGCATACTAATTGAAATGGACTTATCTCCCTGTACTGATTGGGACTTGTTGGAAAAGATTTGTCTCTAAGGGACATCCCTCTTGCGAGCCAGCCAAAAGCACTGTAGGCCATAGGCTAGCATTTATATGGGAGCCTGAGTGCTAGGTTGTTTAAAAGCCCACCCAGTTCTTTTTGGCAGATAGGGACTCAGCTGTCATGTGTCTGCGTAACGAAACACTTAAAAGGACTTTCAGGCATGTTTTCTCCTAAAAGCATTTATTAATGTTACAGATATGTCAGCACAAAATGGTGGAATGCTTAGATCTGCTTCTCTTCCGTTATGCCTAATATTCCAAACCTTTTCCACTCCCTTATTGTAAGGTCATGGTTCACATCTTCCAATCAACTTGGAAGATGTGATTTACTTCCGGTTTCTTTCTCCCGGGCTATCCCTATGCTCCTCCCTCTTTCCCAGTTGCTGGTTTAACTATATATATACCAGACA
>NW_015392066.1:5405-6617 GCF_001527695.2 Protobothrops mucrosquamatus | reverse complement strand
GTCCATGCTAGTGGTTGGCCCGGTCGTGGCTTCCCTCCTCCTTTGCCTGTTTTGAGTAGTTCTGTGAGGGGTAGGGCAATCTCGGCAAAAGAGGGGATGAATTGACGATAAAAGTTGGCAAAACCCAGAAAGCTCTGGAGCTGTTTGCGAGTCTTTGGGGGCTGCCATTCAATTATAGCTTTCACCTTGGCTGGATCCATTTCAATACCCTCGTTGGAAATTCTATAGCCAAGATAGTCCAATTGGGTTTGATGAAATTCACATTTCGACAGTTTGGCATAAAGCTTGGCATTCAACAGTTTCTTTAACACTTCTCTCACCAGCTTTATGTGATCAGTCATGTTCGTGCTATATATCAGGATATCATCAAGATACACCAAAACCCCCTTGTACAAGTGATCATGTAGTACCTCATTAATCAATTGCATAAACACAGATGGGGCCCTCTGTAGGCCAAATGGCATGACTTTGAACTGATAGCTCCCCATAGGACAGTTGAAGGCAGTTTTCCACTCGTCTCCCTCTTTTATCCTCACTCGGTAATATGCCTCTCTCAGGTCTAATTTAGTGAAGACACTCCCCTTAGCCAGATGGGTTAATAAGTCCTTTAGGAGGGGGAGTGGGTATTTGTTCTCCACACTTACAGCATTGAGACCCTTATAGTCCACGCAGAGACGAAGGGATCCATCTTTTTTCTCTTTAAACAACACAGGGGCTCCCACAGTAGATTTGGCCCGTTCAATGAACCCCCTCGTTAGGTTCTTGTTCACGTATCGCTGCATCTCCTCCATTTCGAGGGGGGACATAGCATACATTCTCGGTCGTGGGAGTTTGGCTCCTGGCACCAGTTCGATGGAGCAGTCATTGGGTCTGTGAGGGGGTAGGGCATCACATTCTTTTTCACTAAAAACCTCCGCCAGGTCCCGGTATTCTTTAGGGATGACTGGTTCACGCGGAGGCGGTGAGGTGGCCATGTGCACTCGCTCATTGGGTGGGCTAAAGTGCCCTGCAATGTCCGTTGACTCAAGAGGGGGGTTAGGCCCTATAGGCAGTCTCACGGTTCTCATTCCTTTCTCCCACCAGATGAATGGTTTCCATTTGTCTAACCAGGCTAACCCTAGGACCACCGCCTCAGTCATTTTTGGAGCTACCAGGAAGCGAATAAACTCCCAATGTGCACCTATTTCTAGGCGTAAGGGCTCAGTTAATTGT
>NW_015392066.1:0-3091 GCF_001527695.2 Protobothrops mucrosquamatus | reverse complement strand
ATATTCCAAACCTTTTCCACTCCCTTATTGTAAGGTCATGGTTCACATCTTCCAATCAACTTGGAAGATGTGATTTACTTCCGGTTTCTTTCTCCCGGGCTATCCCTATGCTCCTCCCTCTTTCCCAGTTGCTGGTTTAACTATATATATACCAGACAGTTCTGCACATTGTCAAAGCAAGAATATACAGTATTTGCAGTATTTCCCCCTTCCTATGTGCAATTCATAATTAGAATAGTATGAAGTTTACCCCTCTAGGTTTATTGGATTTGAACATCTGTATTGCCTTGGACATCACCCATAAACTTGAGGTGAAGGGTTCTGGACTTTTGTTGATGTCCCATTCCCCTCCCCCAAACCAAACTGTGTCTGGTCAAAGGAAATGTATGAAGATGGGGAGAGGGAGTGGGGGGAGACCTATTTGCTTGTTTATTTTGCTAGCATGATACAAAGGAATGCTACTTTTTAAAGGCAGAGATAGACAGATGGAGAGAGGCAGACTGACAAAGAAATAAGTTTTTTTTTAAAGTAGAACAGAGACTACTCAGTGTGTTCCTTTCAAAGGCCCAACTTTCTCTCAGAAGTCTTCCTGTGATCTTTACGTTTTTTGGTCCAAGTCATATGATGTAATAAATGGTTTGTTCTTGATCACAATCTTTGAAACAGAATTTCTTTTTTTAAAAAAAGTATTTTATTAATTTTCTATTGAAGGGATTTTATTGTGCTTATGATTTTAGTATGTTTAAGTTTGACATTAGCATTTATTTTATATATAGTAACCATTTTATATTGATACTTATAGTGTTATCATGTAATCATTGTTTTATTATTTTGTAATCATTATTTTGTAGTTAATTGCTTGATCAGATGCTTTATATATATATTGGAAAAGTAAGGGCTTCATGCTTTAGGTATAGGTGATTGCTTATATGAAAAGAGCACAGTAAGGGGAGGGGGGAAAAGGAGTTACGGATGGAGCCTGGGTTGCTGTGTATGAGTCATCATGTAGGAATTATTTTTTTGTGCCATCTTATGCCTAGTAACAAGACCTGATCTTTTTGTTCTGAAAAGGTATAAAAGGTGGAAGACATCTTTTCTGGTTGTTGCCTTCATCTCTCTACCAGCCACGAAGAGAGATGGGGTCACCCATCTCTATTTTGATCAAAATAAAAGTTTTTTGCTTGCTGAAACCTCGACTCAGGAGTTTCTTTGGCTCTTTTAAATTCCTGAGTAATGCTGGGGCAATTGTGAGGCTAAGTGGAAAACCTTACATCCTGGCACCTAACGTGGTGGTAGCCACAATGGCTCTCCCCCCCACATCTGGAGACCCCTATTAAGGTCCCAGCGAGCCTTCAATTCTCAGCAGGACGAAACCAGCGATGACTGAATTGTGAGTCTTAGAGCGCTCCTGGGTGTTTGACCTGGAAGATTCTATGCTTCATCATCGCTGGTGGGGTCCGTGTCTGAGTAACCTGAACGCTCGAATTCAACGAGGTTTCATGCTTCTCTACTGACGGGAGAAATTGCAACAGGCACCTTGGTAAGTAAAAGAAATAAAAAAAAGCTTTGGAAATCCTGGAATAAGGCAGGAGGTTGATCTCTCTGACTAGTCCTCTATAGATAAGCATAAAAATAAATGAATAAATGTAAGAAAAGAGGAAGCCAAGCAACTGTCTTCTAATACAGGATAGAGTGAGTTAAGAAAAATAATTGAATTGGTATGTAATTTTTTTGCAGAGGTTTTGGTAATTTTGGAATAAGATAGGGGGCTGATCTCCCCGACTAGTCCTCCAAAGGAAAAATTAATTACAAAATTCCAAATTAATTAAGTGAACAGGGAGGAAGCCGAGAAACTATCTTGAGGAAAAGGAAAAAAAAATAAGAAAAAAAGAAAAAAAATGGGGAATCGTCAGAGTAATTTAAAGAAACAAATTAACTCAGAAATGTACTCCTCTGCAATGTGTTTTGAACAATTGGGATGTTTTGAAACTTCAAGTGGCTGTTAAGTTTAACCCTGTCAGACAATGTCTGGTGGTGCTTTGTGTTGATGTGTAGCAGTACAAATAATCTTCAACAAGGCAACGTTGAAAAACTTTGTAAACCTCCGGTTGGCTAGTTTATCTGATAACAACTAAAGCCACGGAAGAAAGGAAAAGAAGATTCAAAGAACTGAAAGCAAGTTTTTTTTCTTTCTCTTTTTTTTTCTTTTAATCTGGCTCTTTGGACTATTCAATTCCCCTTTGTCAGAGGTGAGGAGAGGAGGCTGCTACTTTCCCCTCCCCCTTCACACCTTCAATATTCCTTTTAGTCTTTCCCCACTGTCTTTTGAAGTTGCTGGGATAAATTGGAAGTAACCATAAATGTTCCCCTCCTTTTTAATTAAAAGGGGAGGCCTGTTTTAGCCTCAAACCCCAAATTGATGTGTAATGTGTTTTGTTTATATATATGTATGTATATATATATATGTGTGTGTGTGTGTGTGTGGCCACCCAGAACGTTATGCTTGGGCTTGGAATGGTGAGAAAAATAGGAGATGGTTAAAGGGCCCTATAAAAACCACGTTTGGCTGGAATCACCTCATGATTTTTCTCGCTTCTTGCAGGACAAGCCATATGTTTAAATAAATGCTGTTTTAATAGTATTTGTGTATATATGTTTGTCTGTGTTGTTCTGTGTTATTTCCAAGACTTGGAAGAGGGTCAAAACCCTCTCTGATAACAACATACAAAAAGGCCTTATTAAAAAATAAATGGTTTCCCTGGAGAAAGTATGAGATGAAATATTTGTATGTGGAATTGTTTATGCAAGCAGTTAGCATGGAAGTGAATGAGTTAATTTGTTGATACCTGAGTCTGTGTTAGCCCTCAAACCCCACCCCCCACCCACTCCCTCCTGTTGGAAACGTGATTAAAATACCAACAAAATTGGATTGGTAAGAAAAAGAGTTTATTCTGCAGAAAATAGAAAAGCAGTTTGCAAAGTGCGGTGGATCCTGGTGAGAGACTTCAACAGGAAGTTCTAAACCCAGAGACCACACCAAAAAATTCAAACTCACAACATTATATACACTCCTATCGCGACGCCCCCATCC
>NW_015392065.1:17568-20606 GCF_001527695.2 Protobothrops mucrosquamatus | reverse complement strand
TTGTTCCACTGGTTAATTGTTCTAACTGTCAGGAAGTTTCTCCTTAGTTCTAGGTTGCTTCTCTCCTTGATTAGTTTCCATCTATTTGTTTCCTGTCCTGCCTTCAGGCGCTTTGGAGAATAGCTTGACTCCCTCTTCTTTGGGGCAGCCCCTGAGATACTGGAACACTGCTATCATGTCCCCCCTTATCCTTCTCTTCATTAAACTCGACATACCTAATTCCAGCAACCGTTCAGGTCCACATCTGGAGGTCCAATAAAATTGACTTATTGCTAAAATGCCTATGCACAGGAATCTTCTCAACCAATGGTTAGCACTTGCTTGGAGTTAGATAAGAGTCAACGGAATTCAAGAGGTTGGACTCAGTTTGCTTATGGCTATGTACGGATTCTAAGCTGATCCCTCTTTTAACTCTCCCCCCCCCAGGTTCTGCCAATCCTTCTGCTATGGCAATCTTGCCCACAGCTTGACATACTATTTTCCAAAGGACCAAATGGCAAGAAACAATGGATGGAAACTAACCAAGGACAGAAGCAACCTAGAATTAAGAAGAAATTTCCTAATGGTGACAGCAATCAACCAATGGAACAGCTTGCCTCCAGAAGTTGTGGGTGCTCCATCAGTGGAGGCTTTCAAAATAGACTGGATAACCATTCGTTGCAAGAAGTAACAGGTGGAAGATCATTAAGGAGATATCCAACCTAGAACTAAGGAGAAATTTCCTGATTGTGAGAACAATTAGTGGAACGGCTTGCCTCTAGATGTTATGGGTGCTCCATCACTGGAGGTTTTTCAAGAACAGAGTGGACCATCAGTTGCCTAGAGTGGACCAATTGTCAAAACTGCTATCATAGCACCCCTACTCAGAGCTGCTTCAGCTTCAAGGTCCCTTCTAGCCTTTATTCTTCTATGTTCTCAGAAACTTTCAGGGAGGACTACCAATTATTTTATTTCTAAGTTCTCTTGGAGCATCCCCAAGATGGAATGATATGGAGTTCCCAACAGCAATCAATGGAAGGGCTCAAATTTGACACTTTGTTGTATAAGCTCACCCCCAGAGAATGAAGCCGACTAGAAACATATCAACCTTCCACTTTGTTGACGGTAAGCATATCTGAATTCCTGCGAATGCCAGGAGCAATCACAGCGATGCATTCCTTGTGTTCACATCCTTGAGCAAACCAGCCTGTTCCCAGTAGATCAAGACAAAAAGTGTTCCAAATTTTACTGCACAGCTCTTTACTCAGAATAGCTTGATGTGCACAAAATGCGTATTTTAGGACAAAATGTTGATCAAAAAATGTCTGTCTGGGGGAAAATAAAATACATAAGGAAATTTGAATGTATCTTTTTTTAAAAAAAAAAAAAGGGAGGAGGGCAAACTGATGCAGAAAGGGCACAGAATTAAGAATGGATACGTGTAAAAGTGTCTAGGATTAGAAAAGGGTTGACTTAACTGACTCTAAATGGGAAAATTGCGGCAAAACGGTTACACATTGAGCTGAGCTTCAGGAAGAATAGCATGATAATGAGGAAGGGAAGGAAAAATGCAGCAGTGCCTGCATTTTCTGCGCCGCATGAGAAAAGCACATCTTCCTTCCCCTGTCCTGACCACTTTCTACAGAGAGATGATTGAGAGCATCCTGTCATACAGCATCACAGTCTGGTTTGGAAGCATCACTGCTTCAGACAGGAAGGCGGTGCAGAGAGTGGTGAGAATGGCTGAAAAGATCATTGGCAGTTCCCTCCCTCCCATCCAGGACATAGCACAGAAGCGCTGCTTGTGCAGGGTCCGTAAGATTATCTGGGACACTACACATCCTCTTCACGACCTGTTTTCCTTGTCACCTTCTGGGAGGAGGGGGCTCCGTGGTATCCGTAGCAGAACATCCAGATTCAGCCATAGTTTCATTCCATACAGCATTAACCTTGTGAACTCTCAAGCTTCCTCCTTCCGTTATATATTCAAGATGGACAGTATTTAATATTTATTTGCTACGTATATGTAGGAATGTGGGTCTATACATATGTTGTTCATAGTATGTTTAGGTGTGTGTCATGTATGTGTTTCACTTTGAGAGCGGGCAACTAAATTTCATTTTTGATGTGTGCCATTGTGCCCATAGTATAAAAATGACAATAAAGGTTATCTTATCTTATCTTATAACTGCCTTGGGAAAAGTCAGGATAAAAATATATTAACAATAATATATTTTATCCTGCCTTTTCAATTGATAATAATAATTACATACATACCTGAATAATACATAAATTAATAATAATTACATCCTATGATCAGACCTTTCATACCATCAAACAATAACATCCACCTACCCCAGGTCCTTGGAAAGGACTCAGTGAGCAGGTTAAAGCAGCATAAAGTGACTTTAATGCCTTTGAGGGTGAATTCATGAGGATTCAATACAAAAAGCTGTGTCCAGTTTTTTAAAAAGAGAGAATCTTGAGATGGTTTGGTTATATGGAAAAAAATATGAGGATCAGAGAGCAAAATAAATATATGAAGAAGATGGAAGTGATTGAAAGGAAGGGAAAGTTGTCCACTGGGTAGAATGGATGAGATCTTTAAAAAGAGAACAGCAAGAATTTTTAAAACTAAAAGTTTATGAAGTGGTGCCTGGACACGGAAGAAGCAAGGCAATTTACAAGGATGAAAAAATATGGAAAGACGGTACATGGTATTGGTAAAAATCAGCTTTCGTTACGGTTCATTTCTTCTTATCATGGTCCCCTCACTTCTTACCTTGAAAAAGGAATGGTGTAATGGGGTATGGATGAATGGATAAAATTTAATATTGGATCTCAACTGTGTTCAGAAGAAACTGCATTTCTGTAATAATAAAATATTAGCTTGGCTTACCAAGCATGACTGTGCTATGTACAAAAGAGTTTGTATTGTATAAGTATGTAAATTAGAGTGATTGTCCATCACTAGGCTGAAATTCTTTACTAAGAGATTACTACATTCACCATCTAGGTCAGAGGTGTGAAACTCAATTTCATTGAGGGCCGCATCAGCA
>NW_015392065.1:8153-17354 GCF_001527695.2 Protobothrops mucrosquamatus | reverse complement strand
ACTGCATTTCTGTAATAATAAAATATTAGCTTGGCTTACCAAGCATGACTGTGCTATGTACAAAAGAGTTTGTATTGTATAAGTATGTAAATTAGAGTGATTGTCCATCACTAGGCTGAAATTCTTTACTAAGAGATTACTACATTCACCATCTAGGTCAGAGGTGTGAAACTCAATTTCATTGAGGGCCGCATCAGCACTGTGGTTGCCCTCGGGGGGCCGGGTGTGGCCAGGGTGGGTGTGGCCTACTGGGTGGGTGTGGATGGAGTGGGTGTGGCCTGCTGGGTGGGCATGGCCAGCTCTACATCGTTCGCATCAAGGGTGTCTGTGGGGGCCTGGGCAGGAATGGGACAAATCTGAGGGTCTCTGGCAGGAGGGAGTGGGACCGGGGCAAGCGCCAAGGCATGGTCATTTCTTCATTCCTCAAAAAGGGTGACACCTCCCCAGCATGCACCCAGGGGGCGGGGCCGACACAGCAGGGGCTGGTTCCTTGCTGTTTCCAGATGGCCTTGTGGAGCTAAGACTGAATGCGTTTCAGCATAGAAGGCCACCACAAAATTGTACAATGGTTCCCGGCTGGCCTGGGCCAGGGTCAAGACAATGGGGGCTGTTCCCTCACTGTTTCCAGGATGGCTTCGTGGACCACATGAAACCACTTTGCGGGCCGCATCCGACCCCCGGGCCTTGTGTTTGACATGTCTGATCTAGGTTCTTTTAGCTCCGATTTGCTCCTGGTCCCTCCGCGATTAGGTGCCCCCTTGGTTTATCAATAGCAAAAATTTCACACTGAGTACACCAGAGACCCTTTTCAGAAAGGCAGCCAATTGCTTTGGGCTAGAACCATTTTCATTTTGTCCGTGAATCATCACATTAAAAAGGGGGGGGGATAAAACTAGAGCCACCGTGGGACTTGGATCATTATGTGTGAAAGACGCACATCGTTCCAAGTCAGCAGGAAAAGGGGCCACAAACAATATGGAGGGCATTACGTGGACTAATAAAAACAAAATTAGAACACTAAGAAGACTGTAAGACCAACTCTTAGGCATTTTGCAAGATCTGCAGTTTCCTTAGAGGTTTGCCAAGGCAGCGTCGTAAGCTGGAATGAATACAGGTGTGCTTGTAGGCAAATAACTGAGATTGTAGGGAAGATCATTTTCCTTAATTCTGAACTAAGGAAAATTTCTCCTCCCTGCAATCTCAGAATTTGCCTACAGAATTTGCCTACGAATAGACAAGACCAGGGGTCCCCAACCCCCAGTCTGTGGACCAGTACTGGGTCGCAGCATGCCAGCAACCGGTCCACACAAACAAGCAAAGCCCCATCTGCAGGAAGCACACAAAACCACACACCCTCTGGTCCATGGAAAAGCCTTTCTCCACGGAACGGGTCTCTGGTGCCCAAAAGGTTGGGGACCTCTGGATTAGACAACCATTTGATCAGGACGACATGATGTGTCCAGCCTTGAGTAGAGGGTTGGACTAGAAAACCTCTGAGGTCACCTCCGACCCTATGATTCTATGTTCTATAGCAATAGACTTTTACAACACTCTCTAAGTGTTTTATAGAGTCGGCATATTTGCCCCCAACAATCTGAGTCCTCAGTTTACCGACCTCAAAAGGATGTAAGGCTGAGTGTCAGAATTGAACTCCTGGCAGTGGGCAGAGTTTGTCTACAATACTGCATTGTAACAACTGTGCCACTATGGCTTCCTTCCTTCCTTCCTTCCTTCCTTCCTTCCTTCCTTCCTTCCTTCCTTCCTTCCTTCCTTCCTTCCTTCCTTCCCAATACTTCTTAGACTTATATACCACTTCACAGTGCTTTACAGCCCTCTTTAAGCGGTTTACAGAGTCAGAATATTTGCCCCTAACAATCTGGGTCCTCAGTTTACCGACCTCAAAAGGATGTAAGGCTGAGTGTCAGAATTGAACTCCTGGCAGTGGGCAGAGTTTGTCTACAATACTGCATTGTAACAACTGTGCCACTATGGCTTCCTTCCTTCCTTCCTTCCTTCCTTCCTTCCTTCCTTCCTTCCTTCCTTCCTTCCTTCCTTCCTTCCTTCCCAATACTACTTAGACTTATATACCGCTTCACAGTGCTTTACAGCCCCCTCTAAGCGGTTTACAGAGTCAGAATATTTTCCCCTAACAATCTGAGTCCTCAGTTTACCGACCTCAAAAGGATGGAAGGCTGAGTCAACCTTGAGCTGGCCAGGATCGAACTCCTGAAAATTCAGCAGTTAGCCTGCAATACTGCATTGTAACCACAGCTAAATTGAAATTTCTAAATTGAAGTGGAAATGGAGCACTATTTCGCCAAGGCACCCTCTCTACCGACTTTGCTTGCATAAAATGTGTTGTGTTATGCAGCATATGCCTGATTTACATGGTACCTGTTGATTTATTTCTAGATTTATTCCGGGCAAAAAAAAATAATGAGTCAAGTGCTTGACATTAATCCCTACCAAAACAAAAATGCAAAACTTTTTCTTTCTTTCTTTGACTGTTTTAATTTGAGACTTTACTCTCCACTGGGGAAATAAAAGACTTGCATTTCTTTATCCAAGGGCCATGTGCTTTCATTAGAATTTACATTAATTCCTCATTAAGCAACAATAATAATGTTGGATCAATTGAGAAAGGGAAGGAAGGAAGAAACATAGCTCTAAGGTTCAATTATAGTGGAGCTGAGCCATAACAGTTTAGTTTTTTTGTCACTAAAACTATTTTTGACCCTTCTGGATTATATTGTCCTGTTTCAGTGATTTTTGGCACCTTCTTTTTAAAAATGATTTCTTTATTTAGGGTATCTATATATGCTTCACTGACTCTCACTGACCTTATGTGATTTATAGTATGTCATGATTCAGTTATCATGCTACAACCACATTCAGTAGTTTTTACTGAGCCATGGGATACCAGATGTCAGAGAAAGATTGGCTGAAGAAGGAGGAGGAGTCAAAGGAGGAATTAGTCTGGAATCTCCGTGTATGCACAAGAGGGTAAGATCCGACCCCTCTTGGAATGTCTTATCTAATCTGGCCCAAGTATAAATTGACACTCTGGGAACATTCCTATGTTAACAGGCATGAGCAATAAAAATAGTGAATTGAACTCTTCACTGGTGAATTTGATTGTTTGCACCCTACATTAATCTTCTTAGACTGGCCATTTGCACCTGGTCCAGACTAGATAAGGTTCAACACCATTCAAGGAGGGGTCAGATCTCACCCTCTTGTGATTATGTAGAGATTCCAGACTAATTCCCCACTTGACTCCTCCCCCAGCTCAGCCAAATCTCTTTCCGACATAATCCTCAGCATGATCCATCATGGAGCAAAAGTTCCAGGATGGCTACCGCTCTCCTTCTATTGTTTCAATGATGCCATCACAGAGCCGAACACTGGAAAATATGAGCTATCTCCCAGGAATTTATGAGATAAATTCAGAATGAAAGAGACAGCGGCAACAGTCACAGGGGACCACTGAAGATAAAAGGGATTTTTAAATGGTTGGTAGCAACATGCTTGATTTTAGGAAAAAACAAAATAGCTACTGTTTGCCTCAAGGTATAAATGAAAAAAACAACAACACTTGTTTGATTGGCTGAAAATGCTGAGATTCTTCTATAACGAAGTGTCTGAAATACACAGGGAATTTTTTTTATAACTCCCTCTATAAACAAGTAAGTATTCTAATTATAAGAAAATAAAAAGCAGTTCTCTAATACAGCTGCTCCATATTCACTTTGATATGCTCAAGTTGCTTTGGAGGAATGTTAAATAACTGTGAATGGAAGGGGTGTGTTTTGCTTCATTAAATACGTTAAGGTTCTTCCTGTTTGCAGCCTGTCCATCTGCCCATGAAAACAGCAGCTATGAAGAAGTTGAAATAAGGTTTTGCTTAATTCCCCAAAGAAAGTCCAGGATTACCAGAAGAAAAATAATTGAAGTAATAAAACTGAAGTGTTATTAAATAGATGTAAATGCAAGGGAGGAGGAGGAGGAGGAGGAGGAGGAGGAGGAGGAGAAGANAAGAAGAAGAAGAAGAAGAAGAAGAAGAAGAAGAAGAAGAAGAAGAAGAAGAAGAAGAAGAAGAAGAAGAAGAAGAAGAAGAAGAAGAAGAAGAAGAAGAAGAAGAAGAAGAAGAAGAAGAAGAAGAAGAAGAAGAAGAAGAAGAAGAAGATGATAACACACCTTTCTTTCTTTGTATTCAGGAGAGTGGGGGGCATGTTGTCTTCAAATGAATTCCTTGCATTGTCCAAAACTAGTCCTACAGGTGAGGCACCATAAATCCATGGCTTCCATTTTCAGATCACAAGATTTGACTTCTTTCTCTGAAACCCCTCGTCATATGAGGAATGCACATCTAAGCAACTAACAACAATTTAATCCCA
The DNA here is from genome assembly GCF_001527695.2 of Protobothrops mucrosquamatus. NCBI lineage: Eukaryota > Metazoa > Chordata > Lepidosauria > Squamata > Viperidae > Protobothrops > Protobothrops mucrosquamatus. Next base: position 12,957 of record NW_015392065.1, on the reverse strand, counting down.
CAGGTCTAATATTGGAGAGTTGGTATATTGGTGTCCCACCAAAAGTACCCCAATATCCTAGGTTTTCCATTCTCGTCTCTAGATAAGACTCTATCATTTTCAGATGAGGGAGAAAAAAGCATAAAAGCTGAGCAAATTATGACAAGCCAGCTATGACAAGCTAAGGAAGATTTTTTTAAAGAACTGTATCTTGCTAAAGAAGCCACCGCAGCTTAATAGTGGTGCTATGACATAATGAATGAGTTTCCAGATCATGTTCAACCAGAAGAAGTCAAATACATTATGGTTTAGTGTTAGATACACTAGGATCATTTGCATTTAGCTGCTCATGCTAGGTTGATGGGCTACTGATTCATAAATCTTTGTGTATCACTTAGAAATAGAGGAATTGTAGTTGGGACATAGAAGGAATAATAGAATCACATAGATGGAAGGGACCTTGGATATCTTCTAGTCCAACCTCCTGCTCAAGCAGGAGATTCTATGCCATTTCAGACAAATGACTGACCAACCTCTTCTTAAAAACCTCCAGTGTTGGAGCATTCACAACTTCTGGAGGCAAGTTGTTCCATTGATTAATAGTTCTGTCAGGAAATTTCTCCTTAGTTCTAGGTTGCTTCTCTCCTTGATGAGTTTCCATCCGTTGCTTCTTGTCCTGCCTTCAGGGGCTTTGGAGAATAGTTTGACCCCCCCCTCTTCTTTGTGGCAACCCCCTGAGATATTGGAACACTGCTATCACATCACCCCAGTCCTTCTTTTCATTAAACTAGGCATCCCCAATTCCTGCAACCTTCTTCATGTGTTTTAGCCTCCAGCCCCCTAATCATCGTTGTTGCTGTTCTCTGCCCTCTTTTTAGTTTATCATTCTAGATTTTATCTCCTGATGAAAATACCAAGAGATAAAATTGCATTGAGCAATCCCCAAATCAACCATCATGCAAGCTGTCATGTTCCAAAATCTTATTTTCCCACCACTGCACTTTTCTGAAAGTTATCCTGGCAATAAGAAAAAAACAACAATCGTCACCTGGGACTTCACACCCACTGTGACTCGGTTGACTCCCATCTTCATTTTTTTTTTTGTATCGCAATATAAAATTTGCTCAAAAGCCTTCAACATTTCTGTGTCAGGCATCCATGATGAAGTCTGCAAACGCAGCCTACTAAGCCAATAATCTTTTATGCCAGAGTTTCTCCTGCTGAAGCTCTTTATTACGATAATCTGCAAATCCTTCTTGGCAACTTCTCTTACCCTGGACCATGAGATGCCATCCTTTTATGTCTGCATTTGGGACTGCCTTCCAATCAGCAGAGTCGTGGATTATTCAATCTCCCGATTATCAAAGGGAGACATACTAGCACAGTTGCTCTACAGACTCTGGGTTTTGATGCGCTAAGCTGACACATAAAGTCATTCCAATTTAAATAATCTGGAGAAAGAAGGGGAGCGCCAAAGCGTCACAGCTTGATCTGCGGCATTAGGGCTTCACTTGTCATATCACATTCCTCAGCTTGAAAAGAAATATTCAGACGATCTTCACCAAAGAACCATTATGCCATTTCGGGCCGTCAGTTCTGAAGCAGCTTGAGAAACAGCTCAGTTTGAGCTCTTCCATCAAACAGATAGAAACTGTTCAACATTTTTCATTATTTATGCCAGCAGACCAGGGGAACAGTTCCATTTTTCCCCCTTCAAAACCAGATTTACAATAATAAAAAGGAGACAAAAAAAGGCCTAAGGAAAGGAAGGCAGAATCTCTATTAAAAAGCATTAATCTGTTTTTTTTTCCCTGAACAGAGCAAAATATCTCTTCCAGTAATTAGTTGAAACAACTCTAAAATCACAAGTGTTTCTCTTGCTGACTTTAGCTTCAGTTTCTATGAATCAAAAAAGCAACAAGAATTGCTAACTGAATCCATGTTTGCTATGTGATAAAACAAGGGAGTACAATATTTGGGGGTCCTTATTGACAGGGTGTGGGGGGCCCTTAGTGACCGGGTGAGGTGGGACACCACCCCAAACTCCAAAATACAGTGAATAGATCTGGACAAAAATGAAATTTGTGTTCATTAACATTTGTAGGAATTTCTGTGTCTCTGTGTGTGTCTCTCTCTGTGTGAATCATGTAATCTGGTTATGGAATTTAACAGTTTTCTGGATTTGCCTAATGCAGTGGCTCCAATTTTACACATATACACTCCCTCCCCTCCCTTCAACACAACCCAGGATTAGCCTATTTTGTATACTTCTTTATTTATTTATTTATTTCATAGAACTTTATATGATCTCATTCACACTCAGCTGCAAGTCGTTAACAGCTAAATCATGCACATGATTTTTTTAAAAAAATCAGTAGTATAAAAAATAATGCAGTCGTGATGAGACAATCGTAAGATTAATTATAATAATTTAATAAATGCAGGTGGTGGATTTGTAACTGGCTTCATTAAGTGGGTTAAAAATTAAAAATTGTGGACAATCTTTTTATAGGTCTCACAAAAATGAAGGGGGGGGCAACATGGAGACTTGGGGTGTCACATTCTGAGCCCAAAAGTTTGCCCGGAAAACAACTTTGACCTTTTTTTTTTTTTTGAAAGGAGAATAGGGGTAATGTGTTCCCCTAATGAAAAAGACTTTTACCATTGATATATGTACTTATTTAACATTTGGGTATGAAGATGAATCTGAAGGATACTCACAGTGGAATTCTTTCCCTGATCTAGTAAAAATCAAAGCTGTTCAATCCACTGAGATGTGTTTGAAGACTCAGACAATGTTAGCTATCTATTGTTAGACCTGCTTATCAGATTCCCATTTCCCAGAATTATTTGCCATCAATTTAAACTTAAAAATATTTAGAACATAGAATAATAGGGTTGGAAGGGACCTTCCTCTTGATTTTGCTATTCCGACAATTCATTTGGTTTGTGACATGCTCCAGTTCTGCAAAATCTTGCTCAATTCTGATTTTATACTTCTAGGCAAGACAAAAAACAATGGATGGAAATTGATCAAGGCGAGAAGAAACCTGAAATTAAGGAGAAATTTCCAGACAGTGAGAACAATTAACCAATGGATCGGGTTACCTTCAGACGTTGTGGGTGCTCCATCACTGGAGGCTTTCAAAGAAGAGATTGGACAACCATTTGTCTGGAATAGTGTAGGGTCTCCTGCTTGAGCAGGGGGTTGGATTAGAAGACCTCCAAGGTCCCTTCCAACTCTGCTATTCTGTTGATTACATGACTTGCTTATGCTGTCTTTTGTAGGGGAGGTGGTTTATATTGTTTGTAGAAGCTAAATAAAAAATAATTGCCCAGTTCCCATCCATAACTACGTTTTCTTAAATACCCAAGGCTAGAAATCCAGTGGTTTGCTCCTATGAACCAACTGCTGCACTTAGCCTTCGTGGTGTGCTCAACTGAAGGAACACAAGCCAGATCTCTTTATTTTCCTTCATTTGACTCTTCTATCTTTCTCCCCCTGCCATCATTTTAAACAAAGAAGACCTGAACTATTGATTGTTATCCCTGGTTGTCTGGTGTGTGTGTGTATGTGTGTGTCTCAGATGAATGTGTGAGTTACAAAGCGTATCCCGCGCCCTTCCCCACCCCTCGTTTGAATTTACCCGTGTGGGCTTGTGTATTTGTCCCGTGGACCCTGTCAGGAGCGATTGAGAGCATGGCAGTTGATGATGTCAAAGTTGCAGAATAATTGGCAAGGTGTATTTCTCCTTGTTCTTTCAAAGGCCTCCCAGTCACTCCAAGTGATCTGACCTTTTCAAAACAAGAATCTTGCTGACTTGCAAATCCAAGGGCTACTGCAGAGAAACTGTATCGTTATTTTGAAATGGCTTCCCGTCGTTCAGCATCTAGCTTGGCTGGCAGAATCCGTCTTTTTTTATTATTTATTTATTTATTTATTTATTTATTTATTTATTTATTTATTTATTTATTTATTTATTTATTTATTTTATTATAATTAAGCTCTCCAACATCTTTTAAAAGGATTCACGTCCCAAGACAGCTTACAAACTGAAGGTTGAACAGCGGTAGGACAGTGTTGCAAACTACTCAACTAATTTAAAACAAACCAACAAAATTAAGAAATGCTCACACACAGAGAGAGAGAGAGAGAGAGAGAGAGGGAGGGAGAGAGAGAGAGAGAGAGAGAGAGAGAGATGCAGGAAAAAAAGTTCAAGTCTATGTCAATAAAAATATTTTTTAGGGGCACATTTTTTAAAATATCAGTGAGGGATGCTATCTGTATATCCTCAAGAAGAGCAATCCCTAACCTTTGAGGCTTGGTGGCCCAGCTGGGGGAGAGGAGAGAGGAACCAGGCCGTTTGAGCAGCAGTCATGTACGCACACGTGCACACGTGACTCAAGTCATGTGAGCAGTGGCCAGGCATGCACGTGCATGCACACACAGCTCATGCACTCATGCGTGTGAACACCAGCCCACCACTTACGTGATTTGAACCGCATGCGCATATGCGTCGGCCCACAGCCCAGTTACGAATAGGCTGCGAACCGGTAATGAGCTGCAGACCCGGGGATTGGGGACCCTTGCACAAGAACACCATTCCATAAATAGGGAGATATTACAGGCTGCCCTGCGAACAGCACAGGAACAAGAGGGGACTTGGAAATTTGGCAACTGAAACTAAACGTTTCCGTTTTCAAATTTCCACCTACATGAATGGTTCATGAATGGCCTTCATCCAAGGGTGGAGATTTTTGTCTCCAGTTTTTAACACACAAACCCCCCAAGAAAGATTCTTGTACAGAGATCATCCATTCCCTA
>NW_015392065.1:4548-6219 GCF_001527695.2 Protobothrops mucrosquamatus | reverse complement strand
AAGAAGAAGAAGAAGAAGAAGAAGAAGAAGAAGAAGAAGAAGAAGAAGAAGAAGAAGAAGAAGAAGAAGAAGAAGAAGAAGAAGAAGAAGAAGAAGAAGAAGAAGAAGAAGAAGAAGAAGAAGAAGAAGAAGAAGAAGAAGAAGAAGAAGAAGAAGAAGAAGAAGAAGAAGAAGAAGAAGAAGAAGAAGAAGTGAAATCTTAGCAAATGCATATTTAGCACAGAGAACCCTTTTGCTGGCCTGTGGATGCAAAGTCCATGTTAAATTCATATTCCATCAGGATGAATGGAACTCTTGAGCAATTACCATGTTTGTGGGACCCTGACTTGCTCTCGTGGAAGGGTGTTATTGTGACAGCAACCTCAAGGGAAGACAAAATAGTCCTCGCAGGCTGCTATTAACATAAAATGCTCCATTAAGGGCTGCTCAGATACACTTAGACTTTGGGTAGATGTCTAATAGACATGCAAACCACCATTAGTTGCACATGAAAAGATCTGCATTCATAGACTCAGTATATATTCAGATAAAAGGAGGACACACAAGAAAAGGTCCTCCGGGATATCAGACACCACGTCTTTGGAAGAGGATCTGCTCATCATGATACAGGAAACTTGGCGCATAATCTTCCAAAGGGCGGCCTAGTCTTACATAATACCCACCCATCTCTAGTATACCAGGATCATATTACTCAGCTTTAAATATTTTATAACATCTGTTTTTTCCAACGTTCCTCCTGATATTTGTCTTTTTTTTTTTTATCTGCTATAAACCAGGAGGGTTTTCAGTAGGGTTTATCCTCTCCATGCAGATTTTTTTACCTGGATCCGTTTGGAAAATTCCCAGCAAACCTATCAACTCTTGGGGTCCTGTTTGTCACTGTCAAGTTACACAATCTACCCTCTCAGCTCCTTTTGCATTTTTAATCCCTGTGTTGTACAGCTTGAAATGTAACAGGAGGAGGGATTGTTAAATCATGCAAGGCAGCTAATTAAGCCATATTTTTAGCCTGCCAGCTCAGATTCCAAGAGGCTTGTAGAGTGAGCAAGAAATAGGAAGAAAGGTGGGGAAAAACTGCAACAGTCTTTACAAGCCGTCACAAATCAAAATGCCTCGATAAAGCCAACAGTCAATACTTTAATCATCCCGCAAATTAAAATAAATAAGCAATTGCGTCATCCAGGCTAAATAATAGACATTCCTACCTTTGAGAGACTTGGGTCTCAGATATATTTATTAGTGCTTTAAGGACACTGCAGAAAATTTAAAGGAATCTGTTTCGTGCAGTGCAGACATTGGGGGGAGAAAACAGTTTTCCTTACTAACAGAAGGAAGGATCAAGAAATAATTCTAACAAATGAGTGCAGAATTATATATATTAAATAGGAAAGGGAGGGGGCTGATATGGTCAAACAGCACTTTAAGGAACCCCTAGATCAGTGATGGCGAACCTTTTAGAGACCGAGTGCCCAAAAACTGGCCCCGCCCCTGCTCCACCCCCTGCCCCACCCCCACCCTGCCTGCCCGCAGGGCCACTCACCACCTCCAGGGCCCGCTACAGATCACCCAGGCAGCCCAGCAGCACCATGGCAGCCATGCCCTCTGCCCGTGCCCCGCAGCATCAACTGTGTGCAATGGGGCGTGAGGGCAGAGTCTTGTCTGCGCTGCCTG
>NW_015392065.1:0-3662 GCF_001527695.2 Protobothrops mucrosquamatus | reverse complement strand
AAAACTGGCCCCGCCCCTGCTCCACCCCCTGCCCCACCCCCACCCTGCCTGCCCGCAGGGCCACTCACCACCTCCAGGGCCCGCTACAGATCACCCAGGCAGCCCAGCAGCACCATGGCAGCCATGCCCTCTGCCCGTGCCCCGCAGCATCAACTGTGTGCAATGGGGCGTGAGGGCAGAGTCTTGTCTGCGCTGCCTGACTGCCATGTCCTTGGCTGTGCTGCTCCACGTGGGCCATGCTCAGGGGCAGCTCTCCTCCAGGGGGGCTGCTAGTGAGGAGGGGGGCATGGAGGGAGACAAGGCTGGGGCAACAGCACGTGTGCCCACAGAGAGAGCTCCGAGTGCCACCTCTGGCACATGTGCCATAGGTTCGCCACCACTGTCCTAGATAAAAATACCAGTTGGAAAAAGTAAATGTGAAGGTTTCCCCTGTCCAATTGTATCCAACTCTAGGGGTGGTGCTCATCTCCATTTCTTAGCCGGGGGAGCCAGCATTGTCTGAAGACGTTTCCGTGGTCATGTGGCCAGCATGAATAGACACCGAGATGTATGGAACACTGTTACCTTCCCACTGAAGTGGTATCTATTTATCTACTTGCATTTGCATGCTTTCAAACTGTGAGGTGGGCAGGAGCTGAGGCAAGTAACGGGCACTCACCCCATCGTGTGGCATTTGGGTCTTGAACCTAGGCTGTCAGCTCTCCAGCTAACAAGAGACTTGTGGCTGCACAATGACTCCAAACTGATGACATGCTTAACTCCACCTTCCAGCTCATCCCGTTCATCTCCTACATGTAGCCACCAAGAGTCAACACTGCCTTAAAGGGACACACAACACACATTCACAGAAACACAGAAACACACCAATTACGCCATACAACCAGCTGTAAAGTGATTTATTTCCTTATAACATGGTGAGTTGTGGGAACAGGCTGTTGCACTTTTTATTTGTGATGCAACAACCCATGATTATGTGCATAGGCAAAGCTACAATGACATTTAGTTATCACACCAACCCTCCATAATTTTCTTCCTATAGAACTTTATGATGTTCCAGAAGGTGAATAAAACCACAGGTTTTTGTTTTTGTTTTTGCCAGACATTAAACATTGCAATCAAGTTCTGCTTTGAAAGAAATCCTATCATTGATCATGATAAAAATAAGATGTTTTCTCCCAGGCAAAGTATTGTCTCCCTTCCCCAAAAAACTTAATAAATAAAAACAGAGGAAGTTTACTTGAATTGACTTCATTGATATTTTTTTTTCAATAAGAAAACAATTTGGTTTTGCTGAAGAGGATTTTCTCTGCGGCTTCATCAATCATCAATCCAGCATAAAGAATTGTCTTTTTTTCACTTGACCCAATTTTATTTCAGCAAGCCTCATAACTCCATCACAGAAAAACGACAAGAAATCAGCAGTAACTGAGTTAATCAAAATAATGAACCACAGTGGCCCATGAGCTTTGCAAGAGATTAGAGAGTGGGATGGCTTTCGAGTAGCAGAAATCATTGCCCTTGCTTTCCTCGGGGAACAAAATTGATCTGCTAATCAACATATCCCGCTGTATTGTGGAATGTTATAAAATTACTTTTCTATATCATACATTTACATGAAAGCAAATGAATTCCATAAATCAACACAGCCGGAGAGGAGAAAGTGGGACTGAAATGGTTTGTGGGACTGAAATGGTTTGGCTGTAAGAAATGACAAGGAAGAGACTGAAGGAAGGGTCAAACATGTTATCAGTCTCAAGTCCCTTTGCGCCCACAAGAGATTTAAGTCCAGCCCACCTTGAGTTCTGTTGACTTTTACTGTCAATTTGCTTTGACCATTAATAGTACAGTTTTTTGTAGAGAACATTAGCATACAGTAAACCTATATTCAGAATAGCAGAATAACAGAGTTGGAAGGGACCTTGGAGGTCTTCTAGTCCAACTATACCATACCTATACCAACTATACCATTTCGGACAAGTGGCCCAATCTCCATCAACAATCCAGTTGATGGAACACCGAATTCTTGCAACCATTCTTCATACATTTTAGCCTCCAGCCCCCTAATAATCTTTGAACATTCATTTGAACTGCCTGGACTCCTGATTTCCTATGCGTGCCATTGGAGTAATCAATCTCCCTATTGGTTAAAAACTGTTGTTCGTGATTTAATATTCTTATAATTTAATATAGTTTATGATTTACTATAACCCAGTTGTGGTTTGTTAAGGTGACATGTAAATTAGGTGGGCTTTTGAACTACACCCGAGTATGCTAAGAGGTGAAGCCAGAACAAAAGCAAAATTTGATTTCATTATTTACATCCAAATTTAAATCAACGCTCCATTGATATTAAAGGGATCATCCATCCGACACTGTTTCTTAAGTCTAGAAACAAACATAACTCTTGGATGACAAAGTGGAAGGTCAAGTGGTTTCTACTTACAATTTAATTTCTTTTACAGATGATATGTGATATGGTATCTATGATATGAGATGCATTACAATAGCTGTACAAAAAACATTCAATGCTTCTCCAACCTTGGCAAAGCTTAATTTGAATGCAATTAGCCCCAAGGTGTTATTTTTACACAGCTTTTCCCCCAAAGAAATGGACTGGGTGTGCCTTTTTCCCCCCACCAATAAATGCAGTTCCAGAAGAGAATAATAAATGCCAGTAAAATCTGTTCCCTAATGTGGCCATTGCTGAAATCCTCTTTGATAAATCACAGCTTTTTGGACCCTAATAGATTTCTAACAGACTGCTTTTCTTTTCAACCAGGGACAGAACTTTTTAGAAGAGTTTCTTTAAAAAAAAATGAGCTCCCCTTTTCTGAGAACATCTGTTTTTCTTTATTTCTATCTTTAGTTCCTTTTCCCTTTCCTCAATGCCTTTGAACAATGAGCTTCGGCCACTTTCTTGCTGATCTTATGGTTTCTGATTGGCTTGTTTTTATTCTTTGTATCGTTGGCCCTGCTATTTATCTTTTTAATGAATCACACGAGGAGTTGCAATGCAGAAGAGAGGAATATTAATGGCTCAAAATAAATAAGCAATTCAGGGAGGATAAATGCAAAGGGCCACTTGTTGATCACACCGTATCTAAATCAGACAGAAACAGAAAGAGCTGCTGAGTCAGAGATAAGGTCACATTCTAGATCCAGGGTCTTCAAACTTGGCCCTTTTATGACTTGTGGACTTCAACTCCCAAAATTCTTCAGCCAGGCTGAGGAATTTTGGGAGTTGAAGTCCACAAGTCATAAAAGGGCCAAGTTTGAAGATTCCTGTTCTAGATGGTCAAACTCAAGGACCATGGGTAGGGAAGCTTGGAGAAAACTCAAGGGTGGGGGAGATATCGTTTTTGTTTTTGCAGGTGGAAATCCATGCCCTGAAGGATACCAGAGATGATGATGATGGTGGTGGTGGTGGTGGTGGTGGTGGTGGTGATGATGATGATGATGATGATGATGATGATGATGATGATGATGATATCCATTCAGTCATGTCTGATTCTTGGCGATTCTATGGGCCAGATGTCCTCTCCACATCTTCTTATCTTGCATAGCTTCTTTGAGTTGTTCTATGCTCTGGCTGGGATCAGCTTTCATGGTGTCCAGCCTCCCTGTTTTTTGGTGACCTGGTTTCCTTTTACCGCAAACTCTTC
>NW_015392064.1:3674-20612 GCF_001527695.2 Protobothrops mucrosquamatus | reverse complement strand
AGTCTTTCACAGGTTCTAGATGACCTAATATTGCTTTTTTCATCATTATTCTAGTTTTGTTATTTTAAATATTGATGAGTGTGATTAAAAATGCTTTTACTGGGATAGGCATTTAGTCTGTTGAGCAAAAATATGGTCTTTTAAGATGTTGCGTCTTTGACCCCTCTTTCAGAGTCCACATTCTGATCAGAGGAGACCATTCTGGACAGTGAAGGGTCAAAGAGGTCATCTATGTTAAAATTGAATAGCCCTCTCTCAGTAGAGGGGGAGGGATATGACACCACTATCTCCTGTTTACAACACTGTCCTTTCAGCAGTTCCAAGAAGATTCCATAACCATTTGCAATCTGATTTACAAGACCCTGATAAACCTCAAAGTGGCCTCAACAACTCCCAGAGAGAGTGCTAATGACCAGATGACTGCAAGGAATATAAATCCTCCTATCCCCCCCCCGCCGCTGCCACACCATTCAGTCAGAACTGAAGAAGCTTCTTGGATGAGAAACAAAATGTCTAAAGAAAAAACATGAAGTCCGTTGCCTTTTGAAAAAGCATTTTTATGACAATAGAATCTATTTCACAGATGGACTGATACATTCTTCAAAGAATCCTCTCCCAGTTCTAAGAACTAGCTCAATTTTAAGGAGTGCCTGTTTTTATTTTTTTATTTTTAAGTTTCTGCCTATTGAAATGTTCTTCAGTTTTTCCAAAACTACTATTGAAGTTACAATTCACAATTATGGATAAGTAAAGAATGGATGAACTTCACTACAGTAAGCGTTTTTGCCACTAGAGGGACCTGTACCACAATACTGTATGACACCTTTAAATGCAGGCCCCTCTAATGGAGTGCTCAAAAAGCATGCATTGTTAAATAAATGGAGCCATAATTGGCTTACTAATAAGTGAAATAACTTAGTGGGGCATACACAATTTTTTTCTTTAAAAAAATGTTCTTAAGGGTTACTATGTTTTTGGATTGTTGACACTGAGTTCAGTAATATTACGACTTCATATGAACTATCACAAGAATTTACTAGCTTAGGCATAAGTGACAACAGTGGAAAGATTTATTTCTTGTCTGTAAGGCTGATTAATAAAATTAATTAAAAATTATATCCTTTGAAGGATGGATTTTACAAACCTGGTCTACACAGTCACATAACTTCCATTCTACATATTTATGCAAAGGCAAACTGCCTGCTCCTCTAGTGCAGAGGTCCCCAGCCCCCGGTCCATGGACCAGTACCGGACCACGGCATGCCAGCAACCAGGCCGCACAAACAAGCAAAGCCCCATCCGCAGGATGCAGGCAGCACACAAAACCACACACCCTCCGGTCCGTGGAAAAACCTCTACAGAACTGGTCCCTGGTGCCCAAAAGGTTGGGGATCTCTGCTGTAGTGCACATATAGGTTCTATGACCTTTGGCCATATTTAAGGGGTAAGAAGGAATATAGTTTGGTAATAAAGCACAAGTTTTGTACACATCTGAATAAAGGGTAGATTGATTTCTAGTCTTCAAAATGATTTCAATTACACTGGAATAGTGGTTAGTCTTACCCTGAAGAACATTACGGCTATACCCAACAATATCTGTGGTTAAATAGTTTACATGCAAATTTCCTGCATCTGTAATGATCACAACCAAATATTGTTTGATGATCACTTTCACAAAAAGGCAGAAGTTCTAACAGTAATGTATACATAACAATAGCTAGAAAGATGGCTAATTTTTTGGAAGTATGCATAACATTTAAGACCAGACACAATACATGTGGTTCTTCCAAAAAATGATTGTCCTGAGAAAGGTACATGATTACTGTGATAGGCAATCGCAGTCAAAATTTTCTATGGCATCTGCTACACCTGAGCTGCAAAAATGGATTATTTCCATTATGAAAAGCTGTGAAATTGTATGATTTTGCAGCTGTTTTCCATTCATTTATGGACAAAGTAGGACAAATAAAATAACTCAATAAACTTGATTATGGTCACTGACCAGTTTAAAAAGAAGAGGACAAGTTAAAAGAAAAAATATTTAAAAATTAGATAATTATAAAAGTTATGTGGTCAAAAAGAAGCATATTTTATGGAGATGAGCACCACCCTCTAGAGTTTATACCTTTATATGAAGCATGTACCTCTAGAATAATAGAAATGTGTCATAGCTCATGTTAACTTTTGTTATTTTTGAAGAATATATTCCATATGTGCTCTGTCCAGTAAAATAAAACACTATTCCCAAACACATGAAGATTTTAACCTCTGCAATTGAGTGCCTATTTAGTTGCCAGGGATGAATTTTAGGATGCTTGGCATCCTTTAAGTTTTGTACAATTTGTATAATTGAATGCTTATGCATTCAATGCATAACTCACTTTTGGCCAATTGAAACTGAGATAACAGCATCATCTACATATAGGAGGATGGCAGTATATCTACTCTTCAGTTTTGGAGAATGACAAGTATGATTATTCATCTTGGCTGCTACAATAGACAGTTAACAAATGTGCCATAGCAGTAGCCCAAATGTGCATATCTGCTTAATTCTTATGCTAGTAGGAACTGCCTTGGTGTTACAGCCTTGCATACAAACCTAATCTTAAACTAGAAGTTTTGAAAAGTTTATATATAGAATAAGAAAAACTTACCTGTTCGCTTAGATACTTTTCTATGATAAAATTTTTGCAGGTATACCATAATTTATATCATTTCTAGATATAAGATCAAAGTTGATTTTAACTAACCCCATCATTTTTAGGATCAGAACCTTATTGTATATAAATGTGAACAGGAAGAACACAACAGGAATCTACCAATCCAGATTTTTCCATTTTTTTTAAAAAAATGGCAGGTTTTGATCAGTTGATTTGCTTAATTAAATTGCTATTTCTGAGCATATTAAAGAGGCCACCATGGGAATAACTACTGATTAAGCTCTGGGTCAGGTTTCTGTAGTCAGGTTTACTCCAGCATATATAATGTCCTGAAAGGGTCCATTCATGCTTGTGAATGAAGGAAAAGGTTGGTGGTTAGATGAGGGTTATGAAGGCCATAATAAAGCTGAACTGAGAAACCAATATTTCTTGAGGGTCTGCCTCCTGACAGTCATAATCAAATCAAGCTTCAGTGAATAGAGTAATTTCTCTCTCTTTCTCCCTCCCTCCCTCTCTCTCTCTTTTGTAATTTGTATAATTTTATAATTCATTAACAGAAAGCCAAAATGAGACTCAGAAAATATATTGCATGTCTTCTATAACAATGGCTAAAATGTTGGAAGACAATTTCAGATAATTGTTTTGGTATCATTTAAGATATAATATAGCTATTCCCCTTTAAAAAATGTCGTTTGAGGATGACAAAGCGAAACATTGTTCCTCTTTTTATCGAAAATGAAGTTACTTCGTTGCTGACAAGATGGTGTTGAGATATCTACACATTTTCCAACTTGTTATCATTCTTTTTGTTTATGGTTTTGCGTTGGCAGTGGAAAAACAACTGCTTTGTACATCCCATGACATTGATATTTTATATTCCTATTGTGGTAAGTAAAGAACCACTATGCCTTTGTTTAGCAGAGTTTGCAAAACCTTTCAGATTAGTTTGTCCCTTCTGCTTTATTGTTCTGTTAAAAGAGCCAGAAAAAATGTGTCCTGGATAGTACCGTACTTGGAAACAGATCAGAAGGAGGGAGGTCATTTTGGAGAGACTTCCATTGAGTCTTCATTCTGGTGAACTTCTAGATTTCTCTGTGTGTTTGCTTTTCACTAACCTACAGCTCTTTTGCGTAGTATTTGTGCTTCCTTTTCTTGTTATATATTTACAAAAAGGCTAGGTGTAACTTAAGTAAAGAGCCAGTTTGGTATAATTTGGAAAGGGAGACAGTTTGGTGTAGTGGTTAAGACATCAGGCTAGGAGGCAGGAGACCCTGAGTTCCAGTCCTGCCTTAAGCACATAGCTAGCTGGGTGACTTTGAGCCAAGTTCCTTACTGGCAAACCACTTCCCAAAATCCTTGCCAGGAACTTGTCTAGGCAATTGCTGGCAGTTAATACTGACACACATTCTTACAGACACTTGAAAAGCTGTGTCTTCAGTAAAGTGAAACTCTTTCTCCATTTGCTCTATTTTTGCAATAAAGTAACTCTGACAAATTTAGCTTTAGTATCACGTATTGGTATGGTCTTTACTCTTAATGTGATAACCTGTAATCTAGGATGCACAAGTTTAATTAGAAAACCATACATGTGTGGTGCTTTTCAGCTGAAAAACTCTTTGGTTTGCAAAACTTTAAACCAATGTAATTTTTAAAATTATTTTTTTTAATTTCATTAAAATTAAAAAAAATAAATTTTCTTTTTACCTTTTTGTTTCTTTAGATCATTTATCCCTCAATTAGTCTGAGCCAAACAAATTTCTGGTTTTAAGACTATTGGATATTGCATTGGGTTTCCATTATGTTCTTCATTAGCAATTTCTATTTCACATGCTTTCCGCTTTTGATTTAACATCTGGCCAAAGCAGATTTCTGTAAAATGAAAACCATAATCTGATGCTTTATGATTTCAGGTTCTTAGTAAAAATAGCATTGGTATTGGTTAGGAAAATGAAACTAATTGTTACTTAATCTCAACAGATTTTTAAACTTCAAAAGTGAAGTTATTTTCTTTTCACCAATCAAGAATAACATAGAAAAATGCAGTACTTAGAAAGACAAAATTCCACCCTACTTCAAATGTATTTCCAATATTTGGTTCATGGCTAAATTGGTGTCAGATCTACACCTATAGGCTTGTTGTCTTATGACTGCAGCATCACAGAATGATTTTCAGATTTTAAATAGGTATCCCAAGTCTTTTACCCTAAGATGCTCTAATTTCCATTACCTTATCATAACGTCAGTGTAATAACTTCTGTAGAAATTCCAGTCAAATAGTTATGAAACACAGAAAGTACAATTCTATTAGGTCTATTCTAGGGGTTGATAGTGTTATGGTAACCTTGAATCCTCCCTATTCAGGAGTGAACAACCTTTGTTATCTTCTATCTAGATCAGGGGTAGTCAACCTTGGCTCTTTTATGACTCGTGGACTTCAATTCCCAGAATTCCTGAGCCAGCTGGAATTCCTGGCTCAGGAATTCTGGGAGTTGAAGTCCACGAGTCATAAAAGACAAATCACATTTGTGCCTTCACTTGCGCCTTTGTTTTTTCATGCACACTCTTGGTCCCACTCATTTGCTAATGAGTTATTTTAGAACTGGCACAAAAGTTATTTTTCATTTAGTAAATTAGTTTCAATCTTGGGGGAGAACCATAACAATTTCTTCTAATTCAAATAAAATGAACTAATGAATTAATATCACATTTGAACAAGCAGTGGGGACTGAAATATTTTATTTCTACAAGAAGTAGGCATGCCTTTACATTTATTTTACCACTTTTTATAACCTACAAAGCTGAAAGAGAACTTTTTTAAATATTTGCTTTGGAGCAGAAAATAATACTATATTAAAACTGTTTTGAATGCCACATGAAAATTGAGATCTACTCGGAAAAGTTCAGCCATCAAATATGGTCGGAGATGGTTTAATAACTTCTTCCTTCGCTTATTGAAAGCTCTGGTGTGTCCCCATTTATGAGAAGATGACTTCTTATGACTTGGTGGGTCACATGGTTTGTAGAATATTTTGGTAGGAGAACAAAAATAGAATAATCTATAAATAACATTGCCTCAAAGATTAGAAACAAGCAAATTTTAAAGCTCTAAATAGAATACTATATCTACATCAGGAGTGTCAAACTGCCGGCCCACGGGCCGGACGCGTCACGTGGAAGCCACGCCCACCCCATTGCCGGCAATGGCAAAATCAGCCCAATACGTTGCGTGCCATCACGTGACGTTGCAAGTTTGACATGCCTGATCTACATCATCTCTGTTGCAATCTCAGCTGCTTCAATTAGCTACAGATCTAGAAGAAACCTTAAACCAAGGGTCTTCAAACTTAGCCCTTTTATGACTTGTGGACTTCAGGTCCCAGAATTCCTCAGCCAGCATGCCTGGCTGAGGAATTCTGGGAGTTGAAGTCCACAAGTCATAAAAGGGCCAAGTTTGAAGACCCCTGCCTTAAACTATGTTTTTTTTATATAATCTGTTTTTCAAGATGCAATTGCTCTATATTATCCTGATTAAGTATTGTCTTGCTAGTTTCTTCTAACCCTACACAGACTCAAAGTATTGGTTGACACTTATTGATATTATTTTCAAAAATATATTAAATGTGTATTGTAGTAGTCCAACAGGAATGGTCAAAGATTCGTGTCATTTTTTAATGATTTTTTTTCCTTTATTAAATTTGTTTGCCTTGCAGGCTCTGGGAGAGATACATTCTTCTTTTCAGTGGAGCCATGTTTGTTACGGGATCGTACAGAATGGCAAGGTACTATTTTCTGGATTCCAAGTGAGTTTACTGCCTATGTCAGACCACACCAGACTTAATTGTTCTCCATTACAGGTGGCCTTGCTTAATGACCACTTCTAAGGACTACTTGTTCAGCAAGTATACCATGCTGGCTATTTTTTCCTGTTGCTGGGTTGGATCTGATGGTAACTTTCTATGGAGTGGAAAGTGCTTCTGCTTATTCAGGATCAAGCACCAGACTTGGCTGATCTTTGCAACTATTGTAGTGTTTCATTGGACTGCATATACAAGTAATGCTCAATGTACAACAGTTGCTCATTACAATTGCAAATAGTGACAACTGTTAAGTTAGACAGCCTTGCTTAACAACCACCAGCCCCTTCTCTCCCTGATCCTACTGTTAAACAAATGTGGAAGTCGTTAAACGAGCATGGGGTACCTCATGGGTGGGTGAGGCTAGGTCCCTAAAGGAGGCAGACAAGCAGCAAAAAGATTTTCAAAGCCAAAAACAGCCCAGCTGGGGGGGGGGGGGAAGACCCCAGCTAGATTAGGGCCTAGCTCCCCATTTCAATGCCAGAGAGGCTTCTAAGCAAGCCTCTGAGGGGTCTGGGCCTCTTCCCTGATCAGCTGGCAATCAGGAAACTTCAAACCTTTCCTGGCCCTTGCTGGGCTTTGTGAAGCCAGTTGCCTGCATGCCAAAGTGGCAGTTTCGGGATAAGCTAAATTTAGCAAATTAAGTGGTTAAAGGGGATCGAAATTGGAGGGCAGAGGCAGAGAGTTTAATTTCAGCACCTAATTGTGTGGGGAGATCAACAAGTCTGACCCTCTGAGCTGTTTTTGTTTTCTTTATTGAAGAAATGTGGGTTTTTGGAAGAGGGAGGGGGTTAAGTGTGGGTAAGTTCTGAACTTTTGTTGTTGTTGTTAGTTGCGAAGTCATGTCTGACCCATCGCGACCCCTGGAAGAACGTTGTCCACGGGGTCGCGATGGGTCAGACAGACTTCGCAACTAACAACAACAACAAAAGTTCAGAACTTTTCAGCCACCTTTTCCTCAAGGAATTGTCAGAACGCTGAAAATGGCATCTGGTTCCAGTAAATATGGGTACCAGCCCAAGCACTGTGGAGTCCTGTCAGAGCATGATGGGGAGAGAAAGATGGGGGGCATTGAAGCATCCTTGTGGTTGGTTGTAAGGGCAAATGACTGCAGGGGTACTGCAGCCTCTGTAAATTTGAAATAGGCTTGTATGCAGCTTTTGGAGGGACTGTCATAAGTTTGGCCATTAATTGGCTGGTCATATTTGAGAACTACCTGTACATTGATTACTCCAGGAGGACTGACTTTCAGTATTCAATAGCTATTATTGGGAAGCATGAGAGAAAATTAAGACTGACAGCATGTTTTCTAAAAAGTTGAAGTGCTGTCAACTACTGCAAAGTTAACATTCATAGAACTCACTGCTACATCTCTATATCACAGTAGTTCATATTCATTTCTGAATATATTTTTGAATGACCCTAGCAGTTAGATTCATACACAATGCTCAACATATTTCACAGTAACCTTAAAAAATAGAAGAGAATATCTGTAGCTCAGGGTTGAACTGTGGAGTCCTTAGTGCTCTCAGAATCTGGCTGTTTGTTTGTAGATATAGTATTTCATTATAAAATACTGAGGTAACATCAGTACTAGTGAATGTGGGATTTGCTCCCTGTTTATATGCTTACATAGGCAGCTTACAAGAAATATAATAAAGCAATCACAGATTACTCACAGAATGGTGAGCAGTAAAATAATAAAATTTTGATAAAAATGATTGCTAACACTCTTTTATGCCATACAGTTGGTTCTAATAAAAATACAGCCTATTAAGGGTGTACACTTATATAAAATAAGCAACCTTGTCCTTATTGTTTCATATAATGTTTTAGATAGCAATTTCTCCTAAGCAAGCCTTACTACAGACAAATTGGCTCAAGCCTTTCATTGTACACATTTAAGTTCTGTTCAGCTTAATGGGCTTATTTCCCAGTCAATGACTTGAGTTTACATTCTGTACTGCTGAGCATCAAACATTTGTTTGTTTGTTTTTCCTTAGATTATTATGTAAACCTGTTCATTGCAGTTTGTGATGCATAAATCATGGCTTTGTATTTTGTAAAACAAGAGAGACCCAGAGTAGTCTATTGAAAATGATAGTAGGAATAATGTAACACATCTGGAAGCAACTGTTTGGTGGAAGGTCTCTGATTAGTCCCAAATTTCATTACAAGATTGAAAATGTATAATCTGACATAAATGATAAAATATGATAAAATATTTATCATTCCTCTGGCTTTGTTGTCACAGTTTATAATTGTCTGTATAAATATGCTTTCAACTGATGCCTTCTTCTGGGACACAAAATGTTTTGTGAAATCCCATGGATTTAAAAAGAAATTTAAAGTGATCAAATTTTTACTCTCTTTCTCATACACATACACATGCAAGGAATATGTTATAGACCAGTGATGGCGAACCTTTTAGAGACTGAGTGCCCAAACTGCAACCCAAAACCCACTTACCCACACCAGGTGGGTGTGGCCCATTGGGTGGGTGAGGCTGCGGTGGTAACGGCAGACTGGTTGGGACTAAAAAGTTCAATCAATCAATTTCAACTTTGCAAGATCTTTTTTTTCCCGCAAGAAGTTGAAATTGACTGATTGATTGAACCTTTTTTTTTTTTTGAACATGGTGGCGGAGGCCTAAAGTGAAAAGGTTTTATAAAACCCAGCTGAAGGCCTAGGACTGGGGCGATGGCGTGCGTGCCCACAGAGAGGGCTCTGAGTGCCACCTCTGGCAGCGGTGCCATATGTTCGCCACCACTGTTATAGACCTATTTTATATAATTGCATAAATATATTATCAATGAACTTTTTGCAACATATTTCTGCAGAGGCTGATTTGACAGTTGTTGACGCACGCATACAGTTGTGGAATGGACCTTTAAAAGCCTTAAAATGGGAGAGTACTGTTTGTCATGGTGTAGATGATGACTATTCATATTGTGGAACTCTGAAGGGAGGTAAGTATGAATATGCAGTCTTTAACAGCCCTATGAAATTTGTTCTCATTCTTGTATTTTCTTGTATTTGTTCAGACTTACAATATATCCTTTTGTGAGCAAAACAACAGAACAGGATATATTGAGGGTTGATAAACTTCATGTTTTCTAAATTGCATAAAGTGGATTGTGTTCACAAAAATGCATACTATCAGTTGGTGGTTCTCAGGATCAAACAGATAAAACCATTGTATACAATTGTGCTGAATTTCTTAAAAAGTAATTATGGTCCATTATTAGCAAGGTAAAAAGAAAAAAGAAAAAGTAAGGTTCTATATTTAGGCAAGAAAAACCAAATGTACAGGTACAGTATAGGGGGTACCTTGCTCAACAATAGTAACTGTGAGGGATCTCGGAGTCCTAGTGGACAATCATTTAAATATGAGCCAGCAGTGTGCTGCAGCTGCCAAAAAAGCCAACACAGTGCTGGGCTGCATTAACAGAGGGATACAATCAAGATCACGTGAAGTATTAATACCACTTTACAATGCCTTGGTAAGGCCACACTTGGAATACTGCATCCAGTTTTGGTCATCACGATGTAAAAAAGATGTTGTGATTCTAGAAAGAGTACAGAGAAGAGCAACAAAGATGATTAGGGGACTGGAGGCTAAAACATATAAGGAACGGTTGCTGGAATTGGGTATGTCTAGTTTAATGAAAGGAACGACTAGAGGTAACATCATAGCAGTGTTCCAATATCTCAGGGGCTGCCACAAAGAAGAGGGAGTCAAGCTATTTTCCAAAGCACCTGAAGGCAGGACAAGAAGCAATGGATGGAAACTAACCAAAGAGAGAAGCAACCTAGAACTAAGGAGAAACTTCCTGACAGTTAGAACAATTAATCAGTGGAACAACCTGCCTCCAGAAGTGGTGAATGCTCCAACACTGGAAGTTGTTAAGAAGAAACTGGACAGCCATTTGTCCAAAATGGTATAGGGTTACCTGCCTGAGCAGGGGATTGATGACCTCCAAGGTCCCTTCCAACTTCATTACTATTATTATTATTATTATTATTATTATTATTATTATTATTATTATTATTATTATTATTATTATTATTATTATTATTATTATTATTATTATTATTATGAAGAAACAATGACCAAATACAGCAAAAACAATGCAATAGTTAAAAAAACCCCAAAAACTACAGACCTAAAAAAACAAAACACAATAAAAATACAGAACATAATATAAAAAAGAAATACAATCAAATATAAGAATGAAGACTTCACTTAAGTCTCTTGTTATCATCCTAGATTAAAATATTTTACAGAAATTGCTTGAAATAAAATCTTAACATTTTCTTTAGCATTAGCAGCTCCACCTGACACACTTTTTAAACTCTTTCCTGGCATCTGTCTGTAACTTTTGAAGATGGTCTGGAAGGCAGCTGCCTCCTTCTGTCCTGACTTATCAGATAAAGAGACAGCCCAGGCATATTTGGACAGTACATCGATTACTGTTAAGATAAATTTAATATAATAAATTCCTTTAGGATTTTTTCATACTTCATTCGGCACAAATCCCCCTGTCAAATAATCACACATTACTCTTTAGAACACCTTTTATTTGTAATTTAGTTTTTGGTAGTCCTAAATTTGACATCAGAATAATAACTTTTGTTATCATCATCATCATCACCATCATCAACAACATCATCATCAGTAGATAGCATATAAATACAATCTTCCCTGCCGCATGCACATCTTTATAAGAAGGTGGTCTTCACTTGAGATGTATCTTTTTAATTCACCACCCAAAAGTTGTGTACTCCTGTTCTATGAGGTGGTATTAAAGACATCATGTACAAGCTGCAATAATGCTATGTGCATCATTTCATCATCATGCAGATTATACAATTTTTCAGCATTTGTGTAATTATATCATGATGTCTCTGGCATCACTTTTCAGGGACACAGCAGCTAATATAAGACTCTGTTTGAATGCTCTTGCATGGCTAAAGTATTGGCAGCCATTTTTTTGTCTTTTACCCCCTTGTCATTCGCAATAATTTATCCAGTTATTATGCCTCTAAATGTATTTTGAATACTGCTTTCTCCTCCTACTGTATGTGTTAAATAGTGGAAAAATAACAGAATAATTTTATTTGGGCAAACTCTTGATCACTGTTTCTTTTGTGCAGAAACAATCAAGACAACTGTGAAAATCAGAGATTCACATTCACAATATCGGAAGCTTTTAAAGGTATAAAGTTGAAACTACAGGCAACCATTGCTTGAAACTATCAAACAAAATGATTTTCTATAGCTGGTAATTAATTTTTTCTCTTTGTTATAGGGGGAATACATTGTATCTCTTGAAGTATTCACAGGTCTGAAGGAGTTGGTAACTTGTGTGAATTATACACTGATTCTTAAGTAGGGTCTATTTTGGTGAGGAGGCTTTGGTAAATCACCTCACAGCATCTGATCTTTGAAATTGTGGAATTGTACTATTGATGTAATTAGCTGAAAACAAATGTAAGATGAAGAGAAATGTTCATTATATATGAGGCAACGTGAAGCTTTAATAAAGTGTCTTGCTTGACAAAACTTCAAAACAACCAGTCTATTAAAACTGCTTCACAAGGCCAAGTTGTTCTTTTACTTCCAAGAATGAAGCAAGTTGATTTGATTTCCTTTGCTTCAGAGCCNAAAAGATACACTCATGGATAGAATGTTGCAATTAGAAATATAAGGAAAATAATGCTATCAATGTCAACTACCCTTCACAGCTATGTATTAGCACTCCTACTTTTTTATTCTTGTCCATAAATTGTTTGTTTTGGTATTTCACTCTGTTGGCCAAATAGTGGGGAAAGGCATAATTTGCAGCACTGCAAGATTTACTTACATAAGTTCCTCTCACTCATCCTGACCAAGTTTTACCAGAAGCAACTTAAAAGACATCAAACCCCACTCAAACATGGAAGGGAAAAATACCTTTGGTGACTGTTTCTAAAAGGTCAAGATGAGCTTCAACCATCTTGAGAGATCTGTGAAGAAGACAAGATGCTCTCCGAATCTGCAATGTTTGCAACAATGCCTGCAGGTAAATAAGTTGCCTTAGTAAGCCACGCCTGGAATACTGCATCCAGTTTTGGTCACCACACTATAAAAAAGATGTTAAGATTCTAGAAAGAGCCCAGAGAAGAGCAACAAAGATGATTAGGGACCTGGAGGCTAAAACATATGAAGAATGATTGCAAGAACTGGACATGGCTAGTTTAGTGAAGAGAAGGACCAGCGATGACATGATAGCAGTATTCCAATATTTGAGGGGCTGTCAGAGAGAGGAGGGAGACAACCTATTTTCCAAAGCACCTGAAGGTCAGACAAGGAACATTGGATTGAAACTGATCAAGGAGAGATTCAACCTAGAAATAAGGAGACATTTTCTGGCAATGAGAACAATCAACCAATGGAACAGCTTGCCCTCAGAAGGTTTGGGTGCTTCATTACTGGAGGTTTTCAAGAAGAGACTGGACAGCCCGTTGTCAGAAATGGTACAGGGCCTCCTCCTTGAACAGAGGATTGGACTAGATGACCTACAAGTTCCCTTCCAAATCTGTTATTATTCTGTTATTATTCAGATGGAGCAGGGATCAAAAAAGTCGACATAGCAGAAATGGCTGCACAATGAAGAATATTTTAACATTTTGGCCATATCCAGTATCCATCAATTGCTCCTTAATATTTGCAAAAGATAATAGCAAAACCGGAGAGGAGTGAGGGAAGGAGATACAGTGGGCAGAATTTTTCATTAAATTATTTCAGGAAACATGCAGTGGCCTGCAGTCAAACATAAAGTCGGTCTTAAAGTCATTTGAGGCTAACATAACATTAGCTGATGAAATATTTTTAAATGCAAGGCAGATGGTAGGCCAGGCAGTGGATTTCAGCAGTAGCAATTAGTTGATATTTGCAAGAACAGACTGAGCTTCTCAAAACTAAAATGAACATCCACAGAATGAGCTCACTGGTAGGAGGATGAGCTGTCTGTTATTGGGGAAAATCCACTGAATCAGAGAACAGGGTATTGTGAGGATTTATATCATTTGTGTGATAGTGTCACAACAAAGGTTGTAAATTAATGTAAATATTGTAATTTATCTGCAGAATAACATCATTATGCAAATGAGATAAATCACAGCAGAAATTGAGTCCACACTATGTGAAGCACATTGCTTCATTCCTGCTTTAAAAAAAAATTAAGACCCTATTTCCGGTTTGGATTTTAAAACATTTTGAGATTCACTTTTCTGTTGTGTTAGTGAAGTACTACATTTAGATTAAAGTTGCCACATCTGACAGTAGTTGCTCTCTTAATGTACTCACAACATTGTTACAACGCTAAAATGACTTGTCAGTTAGGGGATTAAGCAGCTCCCTCAAAATATTTTCCCCCACTGGGGCTTTTGGGGATGGAATGGTGGACTGAAGATGACTCCACAAAAGTAGAGCTGATTGCTTCAGCAAAAAATAAAGAACCTGTGATTAGACTGACTGTTCAGAACCTCTTCAAACAAGGAGAGAATGGGAGATTGTCCACATATTGCTTCAGGTAGCTGTTCTTCACGAGGAGACACAGATAGTGGTCTTCCATGGGTGTGAACTCAGAGATATGATGGAAATAACCATCTTGCTTGCAAACACAATTGGTGACTTTTAAAGGATACTAAGTTCCCTAACCTAACTTTATAATCATTTTTAGAAATTGCTAAATAGGTATTTTTAAACAGTTAGAGACCTTCAGAACAAGAAGTTTGAAAATGTCAGGTGAGTTTGCTTTCAATCTTGAATGAAAGAAAACTGTAGTAATAAGCTTAAGAACTTAAAGAATTTGAAATAAACAAAAAAATGAATACAATTTTGATTTTAGAAAGCTATAAATGGACTAAAGTAGGCCATGGCCCACTACCAGGCCACGGTTTGTTTGGAGCCAAGCCACACAAGTGGTTGGCAAGTGTGCATGCAGCTCCACTTGCCTGAGCGGCAAATGCTTGCATGCAAAGGTCCATTTGCACTTGTAACAGGTGTGTGTGCCTGCTGCTCGTACAAATGGAGTTGCATGCATGAGCACTCATGCCTGCCACTCACACGAAACCATCCCCTCTCCCCCCTCCCACCTGTCTGCCAAGTCAGAAAAGTTGGGGACCGTTAGACTAAGGTAGTAGATAAATTTAGAATATAGGAACTTTTACCAAAAGATTTTAAAATTAAAGAACAAAAGCTTCTTGTAGAAAATAAATGTTTTGGTTTTTGCAAAACAGCAAAGCTAAGTAATGTTATGATTTTAAAAACTGTACACTAGAGGGGATTAAAAATTCTAGGCAGAGGGAAAAAACACTAGCCTACATTTTGTATTAATTATTGGGATCTACAAAATAATGCAAAACGTTATAACACTGAAAATAAAGGAGACATTTGAAAAATTGAACCAAAAATGAGTAACCACAATATCAATAATGTCAGTCATGATGTCTGCATCTAAAGATAATTGTGTTCAAAAGATGTTACTGAAGAAATAATAGATATGGAACAAATTTTATCTGATAAGATATAGATAGTATTGAAATTGGATTTACAAGTGACAGGGCAAAAGAATGACATGTAAAGGATATTTCTGAATATGCAAAATAAACTGGCTGATGTTTTAAAAATCAAAAGGGAAATACAAATGATTAAGAAAGTGACCTAGTTATTTTTTTTAATGGAATTACGAAGAAGGCTTGTAAAAGACTTGAAGAACTCTGCAAAGGGATAAAGAAGAAATGAATAAAAATCAAATCCTAGGACAATATTTGAATGAACTAAAGATTAAGAATGTTAGAAGTAAAAAGAAGGAATATAAAGTTGATTATTGGATCAAGGTTAAAACAAGATACATTGTTAATCTGGCAACCCTTTATGGACTTTCTGCTGACACCAGGACTGAAAAGATGATGTTTTATGGATTTGTCTATAGATAAGGGATGGGATATGGGATGAAGAAATAATTGTTTGTAACCTTAGAAGGGATGAGGAATAATTAAATTTGTTGATATTTGATGTGATAAAATATTTGGATATGCTTTAAATATTTGGTCTTTATTATATTTTTATTTTTCTCTGTTTTTATCCTTTTTCTTTTACTTTCTAATTTTTATTTATATTTATATTTACTTGTATGAGATTGCACTGTTACAATCAAGGCTATTAATAGAAATTATGTCTCCAAAATTTTTTTTCCTGATCTTTCCACCTCACAGTCGCAAGCACCATTTCTAATTGTGTGTTGCGCCCACCTTTTACCTGGCTACAGTATGGATAAATCCTTGTCTTTTACAGTGCTTAAGGAGAGTAAAAAAAAAGACCAGAAAATAAGCAGGCAGGTTTTGCTCACTGCTGGAGGCACTTTGCATATCTAACAGTTTGGTGGGGTGCAGAGTTCATAAATGAAGCATACCATACATTAGATATAAAACCCCAACTATTTCCAAAAATATTCTTTTAAGCCTTACTTATTTTTCTGAAAAATGCTAGAAATGTTCATCACCATGACCACAGTAACATTCAAAGAGCTGAGAATGCAAATATTATCAGGAGTTCCATTTTCCAGTCATTGATGGAAAACTTTAAAAGGAATTATTGACATTTCTCTTCATGGCTCTCTCTGCCCATGAAGAGCAGGAGCAATCTGTGAGGTGCTCAACATAGAAGTGTCTAAGAAAAAATATTATTTGTGTGAAAATTAATAGTCCTTTTCATTTGGAAAGAAAACAAAGAAAATGAGAATGAAGGCAGAAAAATTAAGGCTTAGTAAATTAAGACAAGAGAGTCCTTCTCTACTTTACTAAGTAAACTTAAGTGGTTATTCGATTCATAAACAGATGAAGTGGCATGGAACATGGAGGGTGAATGGTTGAAGATCTCAGTCCTTTCTCCTAAAAGCCCTCCTTTTGCTCCATATATGGCTCAATTTTCTACTTTGGTGTGCAGCTAAGTAGTTGTCACTGCCACTACCTTTTTTTCCAAACAATGACTCATCTAGTGATCTTTCCACCAATTCCAGTCTATGAGATTTGCTCAAATCAAAATTAAAATTTAAGAAAAAGTCCCATATTAAAACTTAAAGGAAAAAAATTATAAGGTAGATCGTAATATTATGATTGTCTAATTTAGAGGCACCTCAGTTACAAAGAGATTCCAGTTACATGAAAACACACTGGTACTGTTCTATCCCAGCCTATTGCCATCCTTGTTAGAGGCACAAGGACCAAACCCCTGCTGATACAATAGGCTGGAAACTTTAAAACAAAACAAAATCCCTTTTATTTGGGTGACAATCCTGTCAATAAGTCCAAAACACAAACAGCAAACCTCAAGTCCAAAGGAAGGAAATAGTCCACAGGAACACGTTGCAAACAAG
>NW_015392064.1:0-3581 GCF_001527695.2 Protobothrops mucrosquamatus | reverse complement strand
TCCCCTTTTTATACAGCAGTCCCAGGGCGTTGCCTCTCATTGCCTTCTCCTTTTACTTTGGAGTAGTCGCATAGACTGTTGTTGTTTTTTTCTTGCTACTTGACGACGTCTGCGAGCATCAATTAGCTCATCCAGGTGTGAGCCTTCCGAATCTGACTCCTGCTCCTCACACAGCTGAGCTTCATCAGAAACACGACTGAAGGGGCCAGGCTCTTCATCAAGCCGTGAGTCTTGTAATTCATCAGAGCCTCCCTCTGACCCTGATGGCCCCTCAACGGCCTCCTCCACCTCCTCCTCAGATTCCTCAGACTCAGCTGTTGGGAACACAGGCTGGCACGGAATCACAACAGGTACTGAGCTTGTATGGATAAATACAATAGTAGACATGTTTTTTTCTGATTTTAGCCTCACTGACCGAGCTTCCCTTCTCTTGATTCTCTTACCATACACTTTCTAAACAATACCATGATTGCATGCCACTCCACAACATTCATGCCAGTTCTCTAGTTTTAGGGGCTGATCGTGGTACCCCAAAGTGGGTGACAAATCCTAATTTGTAGCAGAGGATAATACATCTATCTGATGACAAACTGTAGCAAAGCATGTTTCTGCAGGCATGCAGATGGAAAACCACAACATTCCATCCTGTTCCACTTGGAAAAAAGCAGAAGTTGGCAATTAACTTCATTTATTCAGTGTTTCATGTGTCACCATACAAAAGGATGAGAACAAAAGGGCATTGTCTCAAAGAACAAGAAAGCGCTGATGATGTGTGTGTGTTCCAGCAGCACAGGGATTGCTGTACCAGAGTGAAAGGTGGAGCTCCTTTTTGCTTACTCTTATTTCACAGCCAGATGGTTTCCATTAAATAATCTTTTAAGAAATAGTTTCAGGGGTTATTTTCATGACACAAAAAGGATCCTATGATACTTGAGAGATTTATTGCTTTTAGGACTGCAGCTCAATCTGTTGGATGAATAACATGTTATCCTCAGCTGACAGATATATGGCATAACAATGAGCAGAAGTTAAAGGGGCATGAAAACAAGCAGTACAAATCTATCATATTCTACACAATGCTCAAATATATATGCAGAACAACATGGGACTAAAATACCTAGAATACAGCTTGCCCCCAAATTTAACAGTAACAACAGTTTGGGAGATTTCCCCACCTTGCCCTTGTGAAGCCAAGCTCACATCCACATAGAAGCAGGATATTTGTACTAGCTCCAATTCAGATTTTTTGTGCACAATTACTTCTATTCCACCATCAGCCCTTGCTGATTTTATATACAATAAATGAATGATTGTATACTGTATTAATTAATACCAACTCATCTGATTGACACAAATGCTATCACACAGCATTTTAAAACTGTGATTTTAAGTTTAGTTTTACATTTTCCAAGTATGAAATAGAAAGGCAGGATAAAATATTTTAAATAAGTTTATATAATGCAGTTAACAAGCAATTTCTGAAAGTGATTAGAAAAGGAAGTATGCAAACCAAGGGTCTTTTTTGGTCTCCTAAATGGTTGCCTCATCTAGCCAATCAAAGTAGCCATGAAGCCTATGGGTGGTAGAGAATTCTAGACACTTCCTTAGATTCTACACACTCAAAAGAATCTTTATCACAGCATAAGATGACTCCAATTTATCCCAGCTGTTTCTGTCCAACTAATATCCAAACCAGAGCAGAAATAAATGATGTTATGCACAAGGAAAATTGAAAATACATCCAGCAAGCAAGCGTTATGGCCTACCCATCTTTCCCCTTGGTGTCACTGTTGCTTCAGAATGTGAAGCCTGAGCTAGCAGATTTTCAACTGAATTGCTGCCCAGCCAGATCTCAATAATACATGCCAGGTCTGCATGTTCATGTGTCACCATATAATACACAGGTATTATCTTATTCCAAACATACCTAATGGTAATCAGCAGCAACCAGAATCCAAGACTTCCAATAATTAGGCCACCTATACCAGGAGTAGGCAACCTTGGCTCTTTTATGACTCGTGGACTTCAACTCCCAGAATTCCTGAGCCAGCATGGCTGGCTCAGGAATTCTGGGAGTTGAAGTCCACGAGTCATAAAAGAGCCAAGGTTGCCTACCCCTGACCTAGACCCAGGACTGGGCAACTGTCAGCAATTTTAGATAGACTAGAGCAGGAAATGAAGTTCACACAAAGACTTTACTGAAATTGGCTTTTGTAAAAGAATCTAACAAGTCTGATTGTGCTAAACTCGCAGTTCACCTCACCCCCATATCCCAGTGAATCAGGCTCTACCTGAGATGCTTCCAAATATCATTGTGTTTCTCAGGGCTTAAAAAATGTTTTGGCCCCCTTTCCCTATGTAATGATGTATGCCTTTACACATTTATACATAAAACAATGTTAACACTTTAAATGTTTTTACCATTTTTAATGTTTCTCTATTCTTATTTTATTGTGTTGTAAGCCACCCAGAGTCTCTTTGATAGTGAGATGGGCAGCATATAAATTTAATCAATAAATAACCTGTATACTTCTGTCAAGGTCATCTTCCTTATTGTCTATAGCAGGGGTGAGGAACAATGCCCCTTTCATGACTTGCGGATTCCCAGAATTCCTGAGTCAGCCAGTGGACAATCTGATAATCTGAATGTCTTTGTTAAATATGTTGGTTAGATTAGATGGGTTGTTGGTGACTAATCAAATGAAAATGCTACTACTTCTTTGGATTCTGATCACATAATGTTCCTAGCATTAAAGCTGCACTTTAACTTGTAGCCACCAGGCTGTGATGTGCCTCACTGTTTGAAAAAGGTTATTCAGTCACCATTATTCTGTAGACACTGAAGAATACAGGTTAGGAAATTAATTTGAAAATACATCCTTGATATATAGTATATGTGATATTGTTGCATTAGTTGACCTTAATGTGAAATCTGTTGCTTGAATATGCTGTATAGTCTTTCAGTTAACAAGAAAGAACAGCAAAAAAATAAATAAATTAAGAAGGGATTCAAAGGGTAATTGTAAACAGGCTACTTACTTACTTACTTACTTACTTACTTACTTACTTACTTACTTACTTTATTAAATTTATATAGCTGCCCATCTCACCACTTCTATTGGTTATAGGGCAATGTTTGCCCATCTTAAGAATTAGTTATTCCTTTATTTATATACACACACACAGTGAGTGCCTCTGTGATGTGGGGAAACTGGGAACCAGAGTTTTATGTGTAATGTAGTCGGCCCTCAGCTCCAAAATGAAAATTACTATTCCCAATTTTTGCGGCTTGATTTGTTATCAGGACTGAAAAGATTTATAACATGTTCCATAGATTTCATTAAATGCTGGTGGGAAGCACTATCTTGCCCTTTCTCTCTTGAGTAATTGAGTAGTGGAAACATCTTTGGTTTCATACATCTGAATAATTTTGGTCAAAAATCAAGCAAAGGAAATCAGCCACCCCAGACTTCATAATGTGCAAGTTGTTCCTTACAACCTTATGTCACACCAGTGTTCTAATTGGGCTATGTGACAGTCAGCTATATATTCACTGCCTTTTGCTCCTTGGTAAAAATACT
>NW_015392063.1:10228-21918 GCF_001527695.2 Protobothrops mucrosquamatus | reverse complement strand
TGCTACAGAGGTGGTGTTTGTATGATTTTGGTAATGTCTGAAGAGAGCTATAGTATAAGAGAAATACTCACTTCAGACATTTCAGGGGAGGGAAAAATACAGGGGCGGGATATGGTAGTTTTTGAGAAGTAAGAGAACTTTATCTCCAGAAAAAGTATGCTTCCCAGAGTCATAATGAGTAATTTTTTCCCCTACTAGCCCATCTACTACTGCCTAGATAATGCAAAAATAGAACATAGAATAATAGAATTGGAAGGGACCATGGAGGTCTTCTAGTCCAACCCCCTGCTTAAGCAGGAGACCCCTGTGGTGGGATTCAAATATGTGTGGATGCCGCTTCCAGATGTCCATTCTGGGCCCGGGCAAAAAAAAATTAGCTACCGGTTCTGCTGAAGTGGTGCGAACTGGCTGAATCCTACCACTGGGAGACCCTATACCATTTCAGATAAATGGTTGTCCAGTCTCTTTTTGGAAGCCTTCAGTGATGGAGCACCCAAAACTTTGCAATATTCTGCAAGTGCTACATAGAGAATACAAGTAGTCCTCAAAGTTATGACGGACCTCCTGGGGGAATGTACAACTTGGTTCCAAAGTTCTGATGGCTGTTTTCATGCTGAGGTCACTAGACCACATTTTGGATGCTCGTCAAGCAGCTCAATTTTATGGACGTTTGCAGCATCCCATAGTAACTTCACTGCGTTTTATAATGCTTTTGCTAAAAATTGGCATTTACTTCCTGTTTTCGCAAAACTGGCTGATTGCAAGAAATTGGTTTGCTTAATTACCAGGGTTGTTGCTTAATGATTGCTCTATAAAAGATTCTAAAGTGAAGTTGGGCACGTGGATGACCTATTTTACAACCATCACAACTTATGACTATAATTGGCCAGCTCCATTATGGACGTAAATCAAGGACTACCTGCAGTAGTTGTGACACAGTAAGTATGGAGAAAAGAATCATCACTGCTGTTGTGTCCTGAGCCTACTGAAGCATTCAGCAGGCTCAGAAATGTTGCAAATGGTCTCGGGCTGACCAAAAGCTGCCCGGGACCAGACTGACTGTCGCCACACATTATTTTTCCATGTATGCTGAGATGGTCCATTTTCCTGTCAGCATATGACTACACTCTAATTCACAAACCTGGAAAAGAGATGGGCCATGCAGATGGCCTCAGCAGATTACCTCTAAAACAGATAGAGGCAGATCCTGCTCCTGCTATTAATATTCTTTCTATTCAGGAGTTGCCTGAATTTCCCCTCAATGCTAGGGATGTGGTTGCTGAAACTGCCACTGATCACACGCTCACACGCATGCTGACATGGGTGTTGTCAGGATGGCCTGACATGTGTCCAGATACGGAGTTTCAAAGCTTCTGGCAAAGGAAGTACGAACTTTCCACTTTCAAGGGGTGCCTGTTATGGGGTAGTAGAGTAGTCATCCCAGCCTCTTTGAGGTCTAGAATCTTGCTCTCTCTGCATGAGGGACATCCAGGCATAGTAAGGATGAAAGCGCTTATGCGCAGCCATCTCTGGTGCCTGGGCTCGATAAAGCCATCGAGGCCCAGGTGCACGGGTGCCAAGTGTGCCACCAGTCAAGGCCTGAAATGCCTCAGGCCCCAGTACATAGGTGGGAGGAAACACAAACCCCATGGTCACGGGTACATATAGATTATGCTGGGCCCTTTCAGGGGCAATTCTTCCTTCTCCTCATTGACAGCTATTCCAAGTGGCTAGAAGTTGTTCCTGTTTCCTCCACTACTACTGCCAGGACCATCCAGGTGTTGAGAGGGAACTTTGCCTCACATGGACTTCCAGATGTCCTGGTTTCAGATAATGGCCCCCAATTTACCTCTTTTGAGTTCCAGGCTTTTCTTCAGCCAACTTGATCTGGCATGCGACTTCTGCTCTCTTCCACCCATCTTCCAACGGCCAGGCAGAGAGGATGGTGCACACTACCAAAGATGCTCTAAAGAGACTCACTTTTGGCAGCTGGCATCACAGGTTAGCTGATTTCCTTCTTGCACATCACACCACACCTTGCACAGT
Organism: Protobothrops mucrosquamatus; assembly: GCF_001527695.2. Classification (NCBI taxonomy): domain Eukaryota; kingdom Metazoa; phylum Chordata; class Lepidosauria; order Squamata; family Viperidae; genus Protobothrops; species Protobothrops mucrosquamatus. The sequence goes on along the minus strand of NW_015392063.1, from coordinate 19,872 downwards.
CACAGGGAAGAGCCCAACAGAACTCTTCTGGGGTCACCGCTGTTGTGTCCCGTGCCTGCAGAAGCAGGCGCGGGAAGTTGCAAGAGTCCCGGGCATTTGCAAATGCTGCCCGGGACCAGACTGATCGGCGCCGGCCGTGCGTGCATGCGCAAGGCGGGAAAGGACTACCTTGTGACTGGGGGGAATTGCCCGGGGATCGGAGAGTATAAATAGAGGCTTGCACGCCTCTGGGGTTGTCGTTGTTCGAGAGTGGAGCAAACAATAAAGACTTGTTGGAGATGAATCGTCTCAAGCGCCATTATTCCCAGGACTTAACACTGGCGACGAAGGTGGGATTCAGTCTCTACAGCTAAGAAAAGCTAGAAGACTCACCCAAAGAAGTCCGGGAAAGAATCGGCGTGGAAGTCAGCGTTATCTTGCCAGTACGAAATCGCTGGAGGGTGCATGCAGCTGAAGAAGACGACCCTGATACTCGAACGGTGTGGAAGTCAGCGTTATCTTGCCAGTACGAAATCGCTGGAGGGTGCGTGCGGCTACCGAAGACGACCCTGATCTTCGACCAGGGCTTGGAGACACACATTTCAACAGAGAGATCAGCGAGCTGGGAAAATCAACTGAGAAATCTGGAAGTGGAGTGGCCAAGATTCTACGGCCCACTCGAAGTGCTCCAGTGACTGCAACCATCCACACGAAGGTGGACAAGCGTTACCAAACAGCTGGGAGAAGGTCCAAGGATCGTCAGGACAAGGGCCCAGCTGAGATTCATTGCATCGGACGCGGTGGATGCCAAAAGCGTGCGGAAATAAAGACTACATCGCTACGAGCTGCCTGGGTCGACTGAAGGAATTTCTACTAGGCTGCATGACTTGCCACGATACGGCGGTTCCTTCACACCCTTCTACCAAAGGTGGCATCCATGTCGGGCGCAGCATTGTTTATTCTAGGGGGGAGGGGTGTTGTGTCCCGTGCCTGCAGAAGCAGGCACGGGAAGTTGCAAGAGTCCCGGGCATTTGCAAATGCTGCCCGGGACCAGACTGATCGGCGCCAGCCGTGCGCGCATGCGCAAGGCGGGAAAGGACTACCTTGTGACGGGGGAATTGCCCGGGGATCGGAGAGTATAAATAGAGGCTTGCGCGCCTCTGGGGTTGTCGTTGTTCAAGAGTGGAGCAAACAATAAAGACTTGTTGGAGATGAATCGTCTCAAGCGCCATTATTCCCAGGACTTAACAGCCGCCTCATCATGAAACTGGACAGGTTGCACCCAGACTGGGTGGCTTCACAGGGGTTACAGCCGCGGAAACCTAGGAGACTACAGGTGGGCGATCCAGTCTGGGCAAGGAACTATGGACCTGGACATCTCTGGGTCACCGCAGTGGTATGCAAGGTCTCTGGGCCGCTGTCATACGAAGTGGCTTTGGACGATGGGCATGTCATCTGACAACACATTGACCAACTGCGCTGGAGGCTTCACAGCAATACTTTCGCTCCTGGCTCTGCTCTGGGGGGGGGGACCATAATCTTCATTCTGGATCACAGTCTCCCAGTTCCAGCAGTTTCTCATACGCTGCTGGAAATGTTCCTGTGGCAGATCAGGGGCATTCACATACTTCAGCTAGTGCTCCAGACAGGGAGTCGCACCAGGGAGTATCCACACAATTCACATACTTCAGCTAGTGCTCCAGACAGGGAGTCGCACCGGGGGTATCCACACATTTCAACTAATGCTCCAAACAGGGAGTCCCAAGAAAGGGGGTTTGCCATGGAGGCGGCTCCTGACTATGGCACCTCCGATACATACACGGGGGCCACTGGGTATTGGGGCACATCTGCCACTCAGGCCACTCCAGCTGTTGGTCTTGGGCTCGAGGGACAGTGCTCCCAAGAGGAGTCCATTGTGGATTTGGGGAATAACACCCCACCATGGGACTTGGGGAATTCCACCCCCCCAAGGAACTCTGGCTTGGGCTTAGAGGGTCCAGCCAGTCAGCAGCTGGGTGGGTCACCTGGGTCTTTGGGGCATCAAAGTCCTGGTCTGCCTAGCCTGGCAGGCAAGCTGGCAGGCCAGGCACACTCACTGGCCATCAGAAGGTCACAACAGTCCAAGGGCCCACCTAAACATCTTGAGGACTATGTGAGGTTTCTGTCAATTCTAAGGGAACCTTACTAGTCCTTAAACAAGATGCAGAACAAACACTCAGTGAAGGGGTGTTATCTTCAGCTTATTATTTGTTCTATTTTCTTTCTGAACGATTGTATATGTAAGAGTGCTTGCCTGTGTGCAGGCAATTGTGATTTCCATTAACCCCCAGTCCCTTGAACACATGTACCTGTGCTGTTATATCATAAGGTATATTGTTTTATCTAGGGGGGAGGGGTGTTGTATCCTGAGCCTGCTGAAGCATTCAGCAGGCTCAGAAATGTTGCAAATGGTCCCGGGCAGACCAAAAGCTGCCCGGGACCAGACTGTCTGTCGCTAGCCATGTGCGCATGCGCATGGTGCGAAAACAGCCAGATTCCTATTGGCTGACGCTGTCCGGGTTTAGGACAGTATAAAAGGCCTGCGTGCCTTTTTGGTTGTTGCTGGTTGTAAGGAGAAGTCAATAAAGAAAGCTTGATGTTCACCATGTGTCTTCGTTTAATGCCTGCGACCCGAAAACATAAAAACTGCCTTACTGCCTTGTAAGGTAAAGCAAAAGGGAGTATATTTCTTCATGCTTTGGGGTTTTGAACAAAATGGAAGCATTCCTGCTTATATAAAATAAAAGATTTTGAAGGGAGTCAAAAGTGTTTTTCTAAGCCGAATGAAATTTCTGTAAGGGTATCCCAAGTCCTATTTCTTTAGGATACTGAGAATTCTATTGTGTAAATAAAAATATAAGAAAAAGTGACAATATGTTTAGACATAAACTCTCATACAAAAAAAAATCTCTGTTTTCAAAACAAAACAAAACAACCCTCCATATCTAATCAAACACAAAGGCCTCGTTGGAGAATATTTTAGTATTGCCACAAATTGGCAATGGGAAACCGCCTATCAAATCAGTTTGAACTCAAAGTTGCGGTTCACAGCAACCCATTTCTTATTTTTATGAGGAAAAAAAAAATACTCCACCTCTTTTTCTAGAATTTTCTCAATAGAATCCTAATAGCTTATGTATAGGAATAAGGTAACAGACACATATTATGTGTAATAATCTTTACAGGTAGATTATTTTTGTTAAAGCGGTTTCATAGCATCTAATGATATGTTCATTCTGTACTGGTGTCCCCTTCAATATAATGACACATAGCATTGATCCCAGTGACTTCTTGTTGTCAAGTTTCTATATATTTTCATTTAAAGCCTGTTGTACGGTAGATAAATCGGTGGAGGCTCTCTTGTGAATTTGACAACTGAGATTTCTCTTAATGCTAACTGTGTGCTTGACACCGGTTGATGGATTATTTCATGTTCAGAAGCAATATATAGTCTAGCAAAGACCTTGTTACTCCTACTGTGAACTGACCTTGTTACACACTAGGAAATTAGCAAAGAACCTGTGGTCTGGCTTGGTTTGTTTTTCAAGCTGGGCACCAAACATTTAAAGATCTAAGGAAACAAAAGTCTCCATACAAAATTATCTATCTCTGATTCTCAATCTAATACTAGGAAAGCATCTACTTTTATGCTTCTTCTTCAGATCTGTCTACCACTGGTTGACCTGTCCTAATGAGAGAGCGTGGCTTAACAGGAAAAAAAAGGGTTGAATTTGTTTTGTCTTCTATTTATTAAGTTGAAATTGAACTATACAAGAAACAAGACAGTTTGGGAACTATACAAGAAACAAGACAGTTTGGGGTTAAGAAGAAACACTATGGCAGTGGTGGTGAACCTATGGCACAGGTGCCAGAGGTGGCACTCAGAGCCCTCTCTGTCGGCACGCATGCCGTCGCCCCAGTCCTAGGCCTTCAACTGGGTTTTATAAAACCTTTTCGCTTTAGGCCTCCGCCGCCATGTACAAAAAAAAAAAAGGTTCAATCAATCAGTCAATTTCAACTTCTCACGGAAAAAAAAAGATCTTGCAAAGTTGGAATTGATTGATTGAACTTTTTAGTCCCACCCAGTCTGCCATTACCACCGCAGCCACGCCCACCCAATTGGCCACACCCAGCCAATGGGCCACACCCACCTGGCACCCGACGATGCATAAGTGGGTTTTGGGTTGCAATTTGGGCACTCAGTCTCTAAAAGGTTCGCCATCACTGCACTATGGGATCAAAAACAACTGTCCAACCTTGGCAACTTTAAGACTTGTGGGCTTGAACTCCGAGAATTCCCTAGCCATCCACCCCTACTTTACACCAAGCCCCCTAGACAACCTTTATTTTTACCAGGAGCTATGTATGGTATAGTATAGCTGGAGTATTTATGAAAAAAGGTATGGATTATTGTATATATGGTAGGATCAGGCTTTTCCATGCTTTAACAGACAAATAAATCCTACTTACGCTCTTCACGGGTGCTTTTTCCCAACTCAAAATGATAAGGGATTGCAGTGCAGATTTTGGCATTCCTACTGTTGACTTATGGAGAAGTTCTGAAAACTGCAGAGTCTGTGTGTGTGGGAGGATCAGAAGATGACCAGCTGTATTTTATAATTTTCCTACTCCATCCCATGCCACTGGAATAATAAGCTAAGAAAGTCCCAGCCACACGAAAAGAACTGTGTCAGCATTCCCTTAATCCATAGTCAATCCTTTGGGAACTCATTTATTCTGACATGCAGAGAAACAGTGGTGTTGGCTCTTTCTTTGCTGCTCAGTCCTATAAATAAAAAAATAAAAAATCCACTACAATAGCCATATAGACATAAGACACCATTTCATACGCTAGGATCATTTTTAGATGTAAAAATGATCATTGCCGTCACTGCTATTGAAGTACTATTAATTACCAATTACTTTCTTCACACACTAGGAAGTCCCTTCATGTCCTCTTTTTCACAGATTTTTTTTATTTCTTGACGTGACATTTACATTAATGAAAAATGGGACATGTGGAACATAATATATAGGCAAGCATACCAGATCACCAGCTGCGAATGTTTATTATTTGACGTGAAGGTTTTCTTTCCACTGTGTTGCTCGTGATATTTTTTTAACACAGTGTGTGTTGAATATTGCTTAATTTTAATCCATCTACTGTATACGACACATTTATTTAATTATCCCTACAACTTCGTGTGCCACATTTTCTTGGAATGCAGCAATGCATTTGGTATGCCAAACTATGATGGCTAGTAGCCCAGGACCAGATTACAAACATTCTAAAACTTATTTTTCTAATAGCTATTTATGTGCTCCAGTTTACCAAATAATGGTACCTCACTTGTTTGCAGAAGTGCATATTGGTTTTTTTTACTTTTATCTTTAGAGAAAACTGTCATCTGGAGACTTGACACATTGTCAGTTCCAGTTATGCAGGGCTAGTGTGAAATAGTCTGCAAAATTGGACACCATGTTATTGCAGTCAGAATGATAATGGGTGCCTCCACAATAATTGCCAATAAAAAAATATGGTGGTTGATGCCTGAATCAATTACCTACAAAAGACATTGCATACCAGTGTTTTCTCACTAGGCATCTCCTGTAGCATCCTGCACTATCAGGGCAAATAAAGAATAATGACCCTTTAACCAGGGATATTAGGAAAGCAACGTATATGCTTCTGAATATCAATCAATAAAATGACTTTTAAAAGAGTGAAAATGTAAAAAATGTCAACTGTGTTTGAAATTAACAATGAAGGATGAAAATATAAAATATCTCTCATATGTTTAGAAGACGGACCTGGTGGTAAAGTAGAAAATTGAAACTGCAGAGCATCAGCCTAGTATAAAACACACAATATTTTGAAAAGGAAAAGAAAAATCAGTATAACTTGTTCTCTTTCTCTCTCTCTCTCTCTCTCTCTCTCTCTCTCTCTCTCTCTCTCTCTCTCTCTCTCTCTCTCTCCCTCTCTCTCTTAAGGAAATCATGGTGAGACATTTCATAATGAAGAACATGAAGAGTTCAAAGGTTCAAAGAAAGGATTTGTGCATTTCAGGACAGTGTGCTATTTAAAGAAGTCTTTCCGAGGAAGCAAAATATGTAGTGTCTTTAAAAAGTAGAATCATATACAAAGTTGAAGGCAATTGTGTAAAAGAAATGGATATTCACACTGAGATATCAAGCAAGGATGACACACATTCTTATGATCATTTGGAAATTGGTAACAATTTCATTGTTTTGGAAGTGTTTCTGTAATTGATAAATATGAAGCTATTAGCATTATTCTTACTTTTTTATCTTGTGCTGTAGATGTTATTATTCTACAATTCTACAATTACCATTCTGTGAATTGTTTTTTTCAGTGTCTGTATACTGCCTGCAGTCCACTTAAATGAGGCAATCAATAACTGTAACTCTAATAAATAAGTTTAGTTTTACACCAGAATAAGGGACTTGAACTAATGATATAATGATATATCCAAAACTGAAGTGCAAGTGTAAAATAGGAAGCTGGGAAAAGCCCTCTTAGAAATGTCACTACCTCTTGAGAATGCAAAGAAGGGTCCTGTGAAAATAAGCCCCCAAATTTACTTTTGGTTGATGCCCCATATTCAGCTTTATGTTGTTATTAGCTTATTAATTAGTATTAATCTATTATTCAAAATAGAATAATATGTATTTATTTGATTTATTTACCTCCCGTTCACCTGACTCTAGGTGGTTTAGAATAAACAAATATGCAACCAGCTTTCCAATGAATATGTGGAATTTCACTACTACTGAAAATTCAATGAGGAAAATGAAAGAAGAATTCTAGAGATGCTTTTCAGTGAGTATTCTCCTCTTTCCAGCAGTGCATGGACAGACCGTGCAACGTAAATGGACATTCCAGGAAGCAATGGTAAATGGAAAGACCTGGAGCAATTTCTTATATATTTTTAAAATGTGAGTCTAGACTTACTAAAAGTCTCAGTTTGACAAGATTGCTGCAGTTTTGCATTCCAAACCAGACGTCCTAACCAGTTTACACAATGTGGAATGTACGGCTGTAACATTCAGACTGCCTAATGGATAATGTGCCAGATTGGTCTAGTGCAGGGATAGGCAACCTTGGCTCTTTTATGACTCGTGGACTTCAACTCCCAGAATTCCTGAGTCAGCATAGCTATGCTGACTCAGGAATTCTGGGAGTTGAAGTCCACGAGTCATAAAAGAGCCAAGGTTGCCTATCCCTGGTCTAGTGCAAGGGTGGGTAACTATGGCCCCCTTTACGACCACTGAACTTCAACTCCCAGAATGACTGGCTTAGAATTCTGGGAGTTGAACTCCACAGGTCGTAAAGTTGCCCGCCCTTGGTTTAGTGATTAAGCAAAAGGCCAAAAACTAGGAGATTGTGAGTTCTAGTTCTGCCTTAAGCTTGAAACTAGCTGGGTAATCGTGGTCCAATCACTCTCTCTCAGTCCAACACACTTCAGAGAGTTTTCTTGCGATGAAAATGGGAGCGTTAGGTACATTCACCAGCTTGAATGATTTATAAAAAATAATAAAGGCAAGATTTTAAAAAAATACTAAATAAAAGACTAAAATATAATAGTCAAATCTCAATTGCTTTCCCAATCTATTCACTCGTCTTTCCTCGAGTTAGATGATCACGAGGAAGCATCCAAAAGGATAGAACGTTCATTCAGCTTTGCTCTAAAATTTGTGACCCAGACGTCATTTGCTCCAAACAATTCAAAGGCTGCATTTTTTTCCCAGGTGAAGGCAAAGAAGGAGGAAGACATGGAGAAATACCACTTAGCTGGCATTGCCCTGCCTGTGTTCACAGAGAAGCTGCCGCATAAAGAGACAGGCTCAAATCATCAATATCTAGATCATACCTGCTCTATGGTCTGCAACCAGCTCAGCACAGATTAAAATCCAGGAAAAACTTTTTTAAGTTGATGGAAGACTTTGAAGAATTTGAAAGCAGAGTGGACCCATGGAAAGCTACAAAGAACCAACCCTGGATGAAACCAATGGAATTGCTGGCACCTGGCTCTGACAAAAGCTGGGAAGTATGGAAATCACTAAAGAAGACAGCACATAGGTACAACAAGATAGCAATAGCACTTAGACTTATATACTGTACCACTTCACAGTGCTTTACAGCTCTCTCTAAGCGGTTTACAGAGTCAGCATATTGCCCCCAACAATCTGGGTCCTCATTTTACCGACCTTGGAAGGATGGAAGGCTGAGTCAACCTTGAGTCAGTCAGGATCGAACTGCTGAACTGCAGGCAGCTGGCAGACAACAGAATTAGCCTACAATACTGCAATCTAACTACTGCGCCACCAGAGACACTCTGATTAAATGTGGCTAGTTGCTTCTGCTCTTTGCAATTGTGGTGACATGCAGACAACAACTCATATGTATCCCTGCCCATTGTGTCCTGATCAATGTACATTTCAAGAGCTCATGACAGCATGACAAAATGCAATTATGTTGCTAGTTCCTGGGCAAAATTATTTTAATTCAGGGGTCCCCAATCCCTGGGCCACAGCCCAATACCGGGCCATGGTCTATTCAGAACCAGGCCATGCAAGAGGCGGGCTGGCACACACACACACACACGCACCTCAACTTGCATGAGTGGTGGGCTGGCACGCACTTGTGCACAGCTCAATGCATGAGCAGCAGGCCGACACATATGTGCACGGTGGGTAGCTCAACTTGCAGTGCAGCTGTGCGCATATGTGTGTTTGCGCCAGCCCATCGCTCATACGAGTTGAGCTTCAGATGCATACACATGTGTGCCGGCCCATCGGTCATGCATCCTGGTTCTCCTCTCCCCAGCTTCCCCAGCTGGGCCACCAAGCCACACAGGTTGGGGACCACTGGTTTAATTTGTACATATTTTAATCATGTATTTTATGTTTTAAATTTTATGTCATATAGTACGCCTTGTTTTAATTGTGATGCTTCTGACACGAATAAACAAACATGGAGAATAAGGGCCAAACAGCTTCTACCCACTTTGCTGGGCCTACTGCTTGAGAAAGGGTGGACCAACCAAATCTAAAAGTCTGACTGGAAAGCAAAGGCACCCAGGAGAAAGAAGAGACGACAAAAAGAAAGCTTCTGCTCCCTTTTTTTGTACACAAATCTATGCACCGGGTGCAGCAAAGAAGGGAATGCTGTCAAAAGAGGGGGGAGGGTAAATATTGCTTGAGGGGTCCAAATCTTTTGGGAGCCAGGAAAGAGGAAATTGGTTCTTATCTCTGTTTTCTGAGCTCTAGGTAACAGTCTGTTCCAAGCTTGATAGAAATCAAGAAGACACTTGAGAAAACAACCACTTTGTAAAATAAATAAATAAATCTCCAAATAATTTTTTTAAAAGGTGGGAGATGTAGAATTTAAAACACACACAAACACAATTATATATAAATTTCATACTGAAGAAATAGTATTATGTCAAATGGAGGCAGATTCATTTTGATGAACTACTATTATTAGGTCACGGGTATAACAGTAAATTTTATGGCTATGCTTAACAGAACAGGCTCATCCAGAGTTAATTTAATCCTGGTTTACTCAGTCTGTCCAATTTTCTGCCTTCGCATAAGACACTGAA
>NW_015392063.1:5315-7928 GCF_001527695.2 Protobothrops mucrosquamatus | reverse complement strand
GAGTTATGTCATTTCTCTAATGGAGATTGAGAGCTGGACCAGAAATTATTCACAGGTTTTCTACTGCTGTAAGCAAATAGTGGATAAATAATTATATTAAATATTAAAGCCAAAGCCGTTGCATCTGTATGATGACTAATGCTTGCTTAAACATTATCCTGTCATTAGGAATGACCAAGGCATCAGTTATGTTTAAAAAATATATAGAAATAAAAAATGTACAGATAAAGAGACAAATCATACCATTCTGATAGACAGACAGACAGACAGACAGACAGACAGATAGAGATAGGGAGGGAGGGAGGAAGGGAGAGAGAGAGAGAGAGAGACTTACATAAAAAGCATATATATGGTATGGATTAGTATGTATATATGCTTTTTCTGTAAGTTTGTGGGTCTGTGTGTATGTGTGTTTGTTGCATGGATGAGTGTGTGGGTTTCAAAATTTGGAGAAGATTGGTTTCCATCGGAGACGGCACTCTCTCTTCTATTTAGGAGACTTTTGGATCACTAGAGCAATTGGGGAGAGAGAAACTAAGAGTCTTCACCTGCCACTCCTCCCGCTCGTACTGATGAGGCCCATTATCAGTAAAATGAATCTCCATGTTTAAGAAACAAAGGGAAATTGTTCTCTATGGGTTTTCCTTCCTGGGCTTCTTTTGAAGATGTACTGTAGTTTAGGTAGAAGTTGGGCTTTTCTAAAGGTAAAGGTTTCTTCTGTCTAGTTGTGTCCAACTTTAGGGAATGGTGCTCATCTCTGTTTCTCAGCTGAGGGAGCCAGCGTTGTCTGAAGACATTTCCATGGCCATGTGGCCAGCATGACCATACGCCAAGGCACACAGAATGCTCTTATCTTCCCACCAAAGTGGTACCTATTTATCTACTCGCAATACTAGGTTGGCAGAGCTGAGGCAAGTAACGGGAGCTCACCCTGTCACATGGTGCTTGGGTCGTGAACCTGGGCTATCAAGCTCAGTATCTTTAACCAATGAGCCATTACACACACACACCTTTCAAGGGTTTTCTATTCTTATATGTTTCTTTATAAATCTAAGTTTTCTTTAAATATAACATATATCTGTTGATATACATTGGGAATTGGATTAAGTCCATTCTCTGCACAGAAGCAACTATATTATTAATATTTATAAAAGGAACATAATTTTTGCTGCATAATTAATCAATGTTCCTTCCTCACTGCTTCTTTTCAGTATATCTTTATATCTGTTCCTGGTGAATTCAAACTTTCAGTGTCTTAGGCTTCCCTTTTTGTTTAGGGAGAGTGTCTGCTTTTCAGGTGTAACTATTTATGTTGTAATTTTCTTTTTTGTTGAGGGAAAATGTTAGCTGTTTATGTCTTTTTGAACAGCCATTATATGTACGTAGAGAGTAGGGGTTAGATAGGGCAGTTTTGGGAGATGGAAAATAATTTGAATTGTTAGTACTTAAAATCTTGGGGTTTTAATCCCAAATCCAAATCTTAACATAACTTATACTCTTGCCTACTTAATGTTGAACTTGGTTCAATGGCAACTACCTTTCCTACTTGGTACAGCATGTTGCTTTTCATGCCTGCTGACGAGGGCTGTAAGTATCCAAGAATTTGTTGCTCAAACCTACTGCAAGTAGTTCTCTACTTACAACAGTTGGTTTAACGACCGTTCGAACTTACAATGGTACTAAAAAAAGTAGTTATGACCGTTTCCCACACTTATGTTGCAGCATCCCCATGGTTACAGGATCAAAATACATACACTTGGCAACTGACTCATATTTACGATGGTTGTAGTGTGCTGGGGTCATGTGAACACTTTTTGTGAGCTTCTGACAAGCAAAGTGAATGGGGAAGCCAGATTCACTTAACAACCGTGTAACTAACTTAACAAGTACCGTGATTCACTTAACAACTGTGACAAGAAAGGTAGTAAAATGAAGAAAAACTCACTTAACAAATGTCTCACTTAGCAACAGAAATCTTGGGCTCAGTTATGATCGTAAGTTGAAGACTACCTGTATTCCAGTAGAAAAAAAAAAGTTGAACCACAAACCACAATCTTATTTATTGCAGGAAGAACATTCAGATCCCAACACATAAGCCGCATTTCTCTGTCTTTCTCCTTTCTGCACTGGAATGCTGACTTTTACAGACCTTACGAAAATCTTGATCAAGGTTCTTAAAATGTGCCTTTGTTAGATACCTGTTCAGGTGAAAGAAAAGTTGGAACTCCATCTGGAACTCAGTTTGCATACAACACAATGTGGGGATTGTTGTCAGGCCCAATAACTCATAGCCTTAACTTTATGTCCTTTCTGGCTCACATCTTTATCTTTTCCCATCGTGGCAAAATTAAACGTTTGTGCTTTAGACTGAAGAATACTCATGAATGTGCTTTTGACATAACATAAACTGGCAAAATAATAATAATAATAATAATAATTAAAAAATGGGTTTTTTTCCCTCTCCACCAAATGTCTGACAATTAGCAGGATGTACCGCTAATGATAATGCTTGGATAAATGCGGTTTTGACAATCCTCTTCCTCTAACAGTTTTCATTCGAATAGATTTTTTCCCCTTACAGAAAAATGGGAACTGTAGTCATTTTGCACATTT
>NW_015392063.1:0-3618 GCF_001527695.2 Protobothrops mucrosquamatus | reverse complement strand
CTGTATTTGTATTGTGCTTTTAGTCACATTAGAATAATTATTTCTATTTTTGCATGTGAGGTATACATATAAATAGATATGCACAACATGGCTGCAAGTTGTACTTTTTTGGTGAATTGTTTCTTTTCATAATGGGCATTCTAGTAGATACATGCACAGAATTAAATTGATTCCAGAACTGAATAAGATTGTAGGAAGCCCCCCCCTCGCCAGATTAAAATATTCTTTATTCTTAATATTAAAAAGAAGCAGAATATTATATTTCCCCAAAGGAGGAATGGAGAAAAAAACTCAACAAAGGCAAAAAGCAGCCCCAGGAAAACAGCTGCAAACTAAGAAACCTGAAGAGGCTGGCCTTTAGGAATGCAGATTTTCTAATCCATTCAGGAAGACTTGGCCAATCTATTCATGAACAAAATGCCTCCAGCCACAGAAGGCTGGAGTTGATGGGATTAAGAATTTACATTACCCCCACCCACCCAGCTCCAAGGACTGGACAGGACCTCCCAGCCACAATGGGAGTCAGGCAATAATAATTAGAATACTAAAAGGGTACACTCAAGCACAAGTCAAAGTACATTTCACAACAGGCGTCTCAAACACAAAGCCCCAAAGAATGTATAAAAACCCATCTACTCTCAACTCCATTTTGTCAGCTGTCCCAGAACTACATGCTGTTGTTGGTTCTGCTCATCAATAAACAGAAACCTTCTTTCCTAAGCAGCCTCCATTTTATTCCCTGCTTGGAACTGGACCTGATTATTTCTTTCAACAAGATAAATATGATGTTGTCAATAGCTGTACTCTGTGCCTGCATTAAAATAATATTCTCCCTGAAATCAAATTAAGGGATCAGTATAATGTGTGAAGGAACCCTGTAAATCAGATGATGTATATGGTGCTTCTATTTAATGAAATCAGTAGTTATTCAGTCCCTAGCCTGTCTTTTATTGGCTGTGGCAAGGAACAGAACTGTTCAATGGTGTTTTGCTAAGTTCTCATTTGCATTCAGGAAACTATTGCTAATATTAAAAAAAGATCCCAAATCAATATCAAAGCAGGTCGATCATGTACTTGCTATTGTTCATTTGGCTTTCATGTAGCACAATAGTCTGCTTTTCCCATTACTAGTTGTGATTAATACACAATATTTACCCAAAATAAAAACAAGGATTCCTACACATCCCTAAAATGCATGCAAATTGGGGTGGGCATTGTCTCACTTTAGCTATGAATAAAATAATAGAGAAGATGCTGTTGACACGAGTGACTGGAAAGAAGATACAAATGGCTGAGGGAAAAAAGGCTGAAAGGGAAAAGCTGTTAGGGAAGAATAAAGAAATAAAGAACCCATTTAGGAGATAGGGATAAAAAAACCCTTGATGATCCCCTGTATGTATGTATGTATGTATGTATGTATGTATGTATGTATGTACAATATGTATGTATGTATGTATGTATGTATGTATGTATGTATGTATGTATGTATTGTCTAGCGGAAATGGATAAAAGAAAGCAATAGCCTTGAAAACCAGTGAATTTAGAGGGATGTAAAAATGGAAGTAAGAGGCAAGAGACAGAGATTACCATCACTTCTAGGAGGACAGGATCAAGGATGCCAGTCTCTTTCATTCTCTTATGCTGGTATATGTGAGAGGTTTCATGGCAGAAAGACTCCTCTTGCAAAAACATGAAGATCACAGCTACAACACTTGCTGAACATAAGAAGTCCTGAATATATCAGGAATAGTAGCCCTTAAACTGAATTTACTACAGAGTAAGCATATGTAGGTTTCCTTGTGCTAATACCCCAGCTTATACCCCAGCACAAAAGGCCTCTGTTGACTCTTTTTCCTTCTGAAAAAAGGGAAAAAACCCTTCACTATCCCAAATGTCTTTGTCCTATTTTCCACCCAATTTTTCAAGAATAGATTCAATGCCAGCAAAGAAAGATGTTGTCCATACTTAGGCAGAAGTGAGAGCCATTGAATGCAATACTTTGTTTTGGTGGGAATGGTATGTATATGTGTGTGTGTGTGTGTGTGTGTGTGTGTGAGTGTGCATGTACACACACACAAACACATATATATATATATCCTTAATTCTTTGTTAGCAATTCTCAGAGTAATATGAAATGTCTGCTGTTTCTTTCTTTTAACTGCCAGTGGGGTTTGAACTGAGGGGGCGGGGACTTGGTCGTGTTCTGAATGGGTGGACGTGTGCTCTGATTGGTTAAGGAACTTGGCTGCGCTCTGATAGGATGGGGGGTTAGCTGTGCTCTGATAGGCTGGGGGAGTGTTCTGTTTGGGAGGGGNAATAATAATAATAATAATAATAATTAAAAAATGGGTTTTTTTCCCTCTCCACCAAATGTCTGACAATTAGCAGGATGTACCGCTAATGATAATGCTTGGATAAATGCGGTTTTGACAATCCTCTTCCTCTAACAGTTTTCATTCGAATAGATTTTTTCCCCTTACAGAAAAATGGGAACTGTAGTCATTTTGCACATTTCTTTCTTCACCTTTCACTAGAATGAGCCTTGGGGAAAGGAAGACCAATAAATCACCGGAACAAAGATTCCACGGAAATATAGCCTCTGCCAGCTGTCCCTACAGTAGGGAACTTCTGCTGAGCTGACCTATTTTTTGCTTCATGTAATATTTTCTCTCCCATCTTGACTAATTATAGCTTTAGCGACAGTATATATAATGGAGGAACAATCGCATGCCTGCTCCAGTTACAAAATATTTTCTTTTTCCTGCTTTAAAAAAAAAATCCAATATTTATCATGCATTGGTTAGTAGAATGCTATTAAGTGGTACTTATTTTATTGGTATCTCTTAAATAGTTTAAATCTTAACATAAGCAATTTAAAATCCATAGACCTTTATGTTACCCAAAGAGCTAGTGTTGTTTTCCTAAAATAGCATCCTATTGCAATATTCTAGCTTCCCTGATCCTATTTAAGTGTATCTGCAACTTTATATGGAATAAATCTGTTACCAAAACTTCAATTATATCATTTGCCTGTTCATAAAACAAGGAAGGCTGTTACATTCAGCTCCCTTTCAAATCACTCTGCAAGGATATGAAAGCCAGACTGTGTGTACAGGGATTAGCTGGTTTTTACTATAGAAAGGCTGTACTTTATATGAAAGCATTTATTTAATTTGATTTCACTTCATTTTAAACATTTATATAGCCACCCATTTTTTAATCAACTCTGAGAAGCTCCCAGTCAGAAGTTAAAATAATATATAAAACCATATTAAAACTATAAAACTGAAGCATCTCCCGTTGGAAGGACTGTCTCCTTAAAATACAAAGACAGATAATGCAAAGCAGTAGCCATCAACAGTTAAAAACCTGGACAGCAGGGTGAAGAGCAAATATGTTATTTTGTCCTGGCCTTGATACTGTATTTGTATTGTGCTTTTAGTCACATTAGAATAATTATTTCTATTTTTGCATGTGAGGTATACATATAAATAGATATGCACAACATGGCTGCAAGTTGTACTTTTTTGGTGAATTGTTTCTTTTCATAATGGGCATTCTAGTAGATACATGCACAGAATTAAATTGATTCCAGAACTGAATAAGATTGTAGGAAGC
>NW_015392062.1:61798-67362 GCF_001527695.2 Protobothrops mucrosquamatus | reverse complement strand
TAAGTAAATATTTTCTTATGAACATATAATTACTACCATATTTTACAATGTTGAAATGTTGTGTTATTAAAAGTATAATGCTTTTCTAATTTGCGATACATGTAAAGGCACATTTTGGAAATTCTCCCTCTAGTGGGCAAATTGTAGCAGTTTTCCATGTTTTACCATGTCTATAAAATATTGGTATATATAACAACAAAAAAATCTGTAGTCCATACAGTTGCTAGGACCACCCAGTTGCTGGGAGGTAGGTGGCATATACATTTAATATATTATTATTATTATTATTATTATTATTATTATTATTATTATTATTATTATTATTATTATTATTATTAACTGGTATAATCAAAGGAAAAGTGCGTAACTTTAGTCTATGTGATGTATGTCTTTTCATTCACTGCTTATTCACTTTGGGACATTCTCCTTCATAACCTAGAATGTTAAGGGATTTAGTTCTCCTGCTATGCGTAGACAACTGTTAGCTTTGTTTAAAAAGATGCAAACTGAAATAACTTCTTGTGAGGAAATTTCTAAGAATAGGTAGCTTTGATAGAAACGCAGGGAGGCCAATCAGGTTGCCCATACTGCTTTTCATTGCACTTGCTGGCCATCATTATATTTCCAATTCACTATATAAATCTTTTATCATCAGATAGATGATAGATACTCATTGACCATGGGTAATATGACAAGAGAACTTCTTCTAATGCTGTTTCTCCAGAATCCACATGTTACTGTTTAACTTGCAACTGAAATGATAGACAGGGCAATTCCATTTTTGAAACTAAAGAAAAAATCTGGAGGCAAGTGATTTAAAATTATTCAAAATAAGTATGCTCAGCATGTGGACTTTGAATTAGAAGCAAGCCTTCTGTGTTCATCAGAAATTAAGATCTGCACATTCCTGATTCAAGCTAAAATGTAATTTTCTGTTCCTTATTTTTCACCAACAATCTTAAGGAAAAAACAATCCAATTTTTACTTTTGGTTTATAATTGATTCTTTTGCAATTTGAGTTAAAATATTTCTGAAGTTGTATGATATACATAAATATTACTTTTATAGGGGGATGGGATTCAAGCAAAGGAAAATGAATAGGCCCATCAGTTTGTTAAAAAATACAGCCATTTTTTCTTCATTTGTTTTGCTCTTGCTTGATGATAATAGTAGAGCATCATTAAGTAAAGCTGAAGGATTTTGGCCACGTTTATATCATTTGAAGCCTGATTTTTTTTTGGGGGGGGGGGTTGGTTTAGAGTGATTTGTTATTCCATAAAAGATATGGTTTATGACTTGTGTTACAAAAGGGTTGCAGAAGATTCAATACTTTCTTAAGGTGTCTTATAATCAGAAATGTAGGATGGAAGATGGTCTAAAAACAAATATGCATATCAAGGTTAAGAGATGCAGAAGAAGAGGAAGACTATAAATAAGATGGATAAATGAAATCAAAGAATAGTGGAATATCATTAGAAAAATAAAAGCTCTTGCTGGTTATCTGTCAAGATGGCTTCTACAATCACCAGGAGAGAAGCCTGGCTTGTTGGCATCTGATCAGCTAATTATATTTCTACAGTTCTACATGAAAAACCATTGTTTAGTTACTGTTTTTTTGCAACAAAACCTCAGAGCTGACTCATAGATAATTTAGAAATTTTGTTTGCTTTCAAAGTGTATTGGCTGCTCATTAGAATTATCTTACCAAAAAGATTCAGTTTGATGAAAAGGTTAAGTGGACCATGCAGTTGCTCCCCACCCCATTGAAGGCACTCTGGAATACTGAAGTTCATCTGGATTTTTAATTGGAAAACATCCAGGCACCCTCTACTTCAGTTCCCAACTTCAGCACCACAGACCCCTGGACAGCGATGTTTATTTCTTGGCATGGTGCAGCTTAAATCAGAGAAAGTTGGGAGGAGGTGGTAGGAGCAGAAAGATCTTTCCGTGCTGGCGTAACCCAGTTACTCCGATTGGTCTTTTCCTCGAGACAGGCCAATACAATCTTGTAGCGGATACCAGAACAGAGTCATTATTAGATCGCGGCGGGATGCGTGAGCGCGTTGGGGTGGGCAAGAGCATGGGGAGCTGCGCCAGCTTTCTGACTCCCCGACTAGCTGCTGACTCCAACCTCCCAGTCTGCGGGAGAAGCTGGTTAAGGGGGATGTCTAGCTATCATCTGGCATCTTTCGAGAAAAGAAAGGCTATATCCACCATATACAGAACAGTAGACATTCTAGCTCTCTAGACCAAGAATTCTAATCTTCGGGAATATAACAGTGTGGCACAATTCGTTCTTTTGAGTCATGCGTCACAATGGTAAGTAGCGATTGCTCTACGACCACCACTATCACTCCCCATGGGTTTATTTCTATTTGGAGAGGGACTCTGAGAGGAAGAGGAGATCCGTGGACTTTATGCCGATATATAGCAGTTCCGTTCTGTTACCTTTCTAGGACAGAAGGACGGATAGAAACTCGATCCTCACAGCTGTCACTCCAGAACAGCTCTATTAACTTTTAGAATTTAGAGGGAATGCTTTCGGATCAATTTCTTTGAACATCCTAAACTGATGCTGCGTTGTTAGTGGTATCTCCGATTAAATGGTTTGCGATCCCATTCCAGTGGTTTCTGGAGGGGCCGATGCAGAGTTGTTCCTCCCACCCCACTTCAGCCCAATCTCCAATAAAGTCGGAGAAATGCTGCTGATGTCAAGAGAAGGCGTGGGTCAACCTTTTTAGATGTAGGAGAGAGCAAATATAAGTACTACGAGTAGTAGAAGCGTCTGCTCCCGCGAGTTAAAGTCAAAGAAATATCCCTCAATCTTCTTGGAGATGACATTTTGCTTTTTTCCCCGTTCAAAGGTTGTGTTCGCTGTCCTTAGCTGCTCGCATCAAATTCCGTGTAGCCGAAATAGCTTATAGCAGGGAATTCTTTGTTCGGCGTGCTGCTCCCGATGAAATACGTGTTAGCCTGGTTTGGGTGCTATATGGTTAACGTCTCTGAACGGTAGTAGCTGTGTTGTGGGACATTGGATACTAAAGCTGAATTCCTAAGCACAGCCTTACATGAGCTCGCAGCTGGTTGAAATTCATGGCACTGAGCGTCGTCCCACCGAACGTTTAATATTTTTACCTTCTCCTCGGGGCGATTGAGAAGCGCAAATAAGCAAGTGTGGTGGAAATAATCGTTTTCCTTCTCATTACGTGTCAAGGTTATAAAGTCTGAGAACGGATCGGTGCTAACGTTTAAGACTTTTAGCTATCTCTAGAAGGCGTCCATGGTGTTAAAAGAGCATATATACCTACCTATCTTTAAAACAGCAACAAAAGGAGATGCTCATTTCGCAATAAAGTACTTGATTTGGATATCTGGTGTCCTTCAGACCTTTTAAATTACATTTCTCTCCAGAAAGCTTTCTTCAGATAAGAGATTGTAGTCTAATTCATCTAAATGGCTCCGTATCTCTGGGATATTGTGATCAGATATTTTTATATGAATCATATAAGATATGGACAATTTAAATGACGAAAGCTGTGTTGATCTTGTATGTCTGAAACTTAGTGTTTTCTAATTTTTTTAATAATACCTAGGAGCCAGATAGATGTGCAGGTGATCTGTTACTACTAACAAAGGAGAAGATTTGTAGCTCAGGGTTGACATGAGGGGTCCTTGGTGCTCTCTGAGCTTGCTTGTTTTCTTGCAGACGTTTCATTACCCTACCTAGGTAACATCATCAGTGCTGCACTAATCTGTTACTAAACCATGAAGAATGAATAGCAAGAGGACAGGTTGAAAACCTACTGAGGAATCAAAAATGTAGCATGAACCTACATGGATTCATTCAAATAGTTGAAAGAATCTAAGCCTAAAATCAAGTAATATTCTCTAAATTGTGCTACCAATAATACAAATCTTTATATTTTCTATGATGACTTCTTATAAGGTGAATTTTGTTTCCAAACCAAATAAACCTGCCAGTCAACAGATCAAAATATAATTAGGACAAGTATTTCAAATATTCCCATTGGATCAATGGAACAAATGCATTGTTTTTATTTATTTATTTAATTAGATTTACTGACCTCCCATCTTAACTCAGGGTAACTCTTTTATTACCCAAGTCTGTATGTACGGTATATTTTTTTTGCAGAATGTGCACATGCAGAATATATGCAAACAATACGTTTAAAATACAGTGACCTACAAATGCCCTTTTAAGGGTTTTTTTATATCTCTCTGATTATTTTTGATATCAAAATTGTAGAAATACTACACTTAGAAATCTCTATTAAACAAAAAAAAGGATTGCAGTTTTAAAAAGATGAAAGTGTGAAATATATAGGGATTTATGTGTAAATATGTACTGGTTTCTATTATTAAGATTTAAAATGGCAGTTTATTTTTCAACTGCTACTTGCTTACATTGTATATGCTAGATAATTTAAGACTTTGAACCTAATAGTCTTTCTTTAATGCTCTTCCTCTCTCTGTCCCACTGTGCTTTTAAATGAGAATATATAGCATTATTTTCTCTCCAAAGCACAGAAGTCTAGCCCAGCCCTACCATTCAAATACTTGCAATACCAGCTGCAAATTAAAGCTTGTTTAAAAGGAGTTCTTGAACTAGTAAGTGACAGAGCTCTATATGGAATTTAGTGTAAATACAATTATACTAGTTTGCTCTAAGAAACAAAGAACTTTAATTGATGGTCTAATTGCCATGATGAGGTCTTGAAGCAAAGAAGCACAGATGCTGTAATGATCTTAATTTAAAACTGATTTTCCCATTGTTTTAAAAATCAAATGCTACATGCCTTCAACTAAATATACTCACTTGTAAAATAGAAAAAAAATGAAAGTTATTTGGTATTATCAATACCAAATATCAAAAAAGCAAAATTATGTACTTTTCTCTATTTCACAAGTTATTGTCAGGACCAAAATGGAACTAGAATTAATTATATCAACAGATATTAATATTATTAATTATTAATATTAATAATATTCTAAAACAAAATAAGGTTATTATTATTTGACTAATTCCTTTTCTTTTTATAGTAATTTTATTAAAAATTACAATTACAAAGATAAAACTAATACAAACAAAAAATAGGAAGTGCAAAAAAGAAAAATGGAAAAGAAAAAAATAATATAATCAACAAAAAAGAAATGCACAGACTTTCTCCTTCATCAAAACATTTTTTTGACCAACTCCTTTTCAATTATACACGTATTCAATATTTTGTTTTGAGAAATTTAATGAAATTATTTGCAATGAGTTTACCAGTTCATAATCTATCTATATTTAGTATTACTTTTCAAGTTCTAAATATACTGCTCACAAAAATAAAGGGAACACAAACCCTTCAGTTCCATGGTAAAATGTTCCCTTTATTTTTTTGAGCAGTATAGTTCAGTACTTGAAGGATGGTCATCTTTGGATTAATGTGAGTTTTTCTAAGATCTACTGAAAATGTTCTTCCATGTGCTGTACCTGTACTGAGTCATGGCTAGGAAAAATAAGCAGAGGAATTAAAACAATAAACAAACCCAAGCTTAGC
>NW_015392062.1:60641-61668 GCF_001527695.2 Protobothrops mucrosquamatus | reverse complement strand
CAAAAACATGCCTTGAGATTATCACAGTATCAAACCACACCTGATACTCTCAATGAATTCTTGAAGATAGCCACAGCTCAGCCTAATGTTTATTATTTTTCTTTGTAAACTTTTGATTTCTAAGATCTTGTGTTCTTGTTCAGATGATTGATGATTATTCCAGTGTCTGTGAGCCATTCTCTCCCAATACAGCCTTCTATACATGCAGTACATCCACTTTCACCCCAAACAGTAGCAGACAATACTACCTTGGTGAAACAATGTGACAAAACACTGATAAAACATTTAAGTAGTAGTACTAATAATTGAATTCATTAAATTCATATACTGTCCGAGTCCTAGCAACTTTGTGTAGTCCATAATTGCTAACTGATTTAAAAACAAAGAACAATAAAAATAAACGCACAAAAACAGCAGAACACCAAAGACCAACATTGGCAAAAAAAAAAAAAAAAAACCTCAGAGGAGAAAAAAAAGGAAGAAAGGGCTGTCAGTTGTCCTTTCCAAATCCTGGGTGAAAAAACACCTTAGAAATACTAATGGAGTGGGAGCCATTCAAATTTCAGGGGGAACCTGATTCCAGAAGGCAGATGCTGCTACAGAGAAGGTGTACTTTAATGCTAGAGAAAGATAGCATTATGCTAGAGAAAGATAGCATTATTTAGTTGAAGAAATCCAATATTGCCAGATTGAGCCAGCTTGGATGGTACTATGAAAGAAAAGAGATCCATCAAGTGCCATGTAGAGTTTTGTAGGTAGTAATTAGCATCTTGACTTGCTTCTGAAGCAAAGTAGCAACTGTACAGCTTGCAAAGCAGAGATGTTATCCTAGTTTATTGAGACATGCCCACTGCTTGCACTGCTGCATTATGGACCTGTTGAAACTTTTGGGTGGCCTTCAAAGGCAGCCCCACGTAGAGACCATTGGAATAGCAAAGCTGTGAAGTGTACATATGTGTTTACTTAAGAAATGTTTACAGCTGGTTAGAAAAATGTAAAGAGGCTTCAGTTTACTGTTACCTGGAAG
>NW_015392062.1:47915-52732 GCF_001527695.2 Protobothrops mucrosquamatus | reverse complement strand
ATGTTAAATGCAATGTATCTACGATTTGACAGGCTAACCACAGTACATGATGTCTACAAGGTATTTTCAATTGATATCCTGAAAGTGATATTATGGGGAGAAAGGAATAGAGATGTCAAGAATAACTCCTTTGTAACTCTACTCTGATTTGGCAGAGGATCATCAGATACCTGTAATTTACTTACAGGTTCCCAACAATCTCTGGAAAGTAAAGCATAAATTAAATATAAAGTGTCTGCACCAGTAAACAAACTAGACAAACCTCTGTCCAGAATCTTGGAATATACTTACATCCTGATGCTGATACTTCTTTTGCCTTGTTCTGCCTTTGTTTTCTCTTTATTGTTTTCGCTTATTGCCCAATTTTCTGCTTGCTTGCTTGCTATAAACATTTGTTCCAATACAGAATAATAGATATGGCTCAGGGTTCACCTGTGGAGTCCTTAATGTTCTCTGAGCTTGGTTGTTTCTTTTGCAGACATTTCATGGCCCAACTAAATAACATTAATAGTACAAGTGAGTATCAGGTTTGCTCCCTATTTATATACAGTAGCTTGCCCTGCCAGTGTTGGTGGGAACTTCTCGTTGGTAATTCCTTGATTAAGATATTATTTTCTGCTTCTTTGTCTTCTAATAAAATAAATAAGCGATAAACCACATTTATACATCATTCCAAAGAGACAATTAAAAAGCTAAGAAGTAAACAATCGTCTCCAGCAACCAACACCCAGATAATCAGGGATTAACACCAGACAAGCAACCAAGCCCAGAGAGTACCAAGGACTCCAAACTTTTGTTAATATATTTACATAATTTTTGAATAAAACACTAATGCACAATGATATAGTTAATATTTAAAATGTGAAAACTCCATGCTGATAAAATATCATATTAAAAAATGTAAGAGAACAAATAAAATATATGTCTCCTTTTGCAATGCGGGAAGTTTCACATAAAACTTCATTTGCAAATTGTGAAAGAACCTCTGCACCAACCTTTTTCTTTCCATTTGTGGAAAGAGAAAGACTCGCTAGTTCCATCTTCAATCTGGCTGTAAATAATATGTTAAATGAAAGTCAACATGGTCTTTTGAAATAAGAGATTTATCTATTTCTTTTTTTAGGTTGAAACCATAGGGGATGCCTACATGGTTGTAGGGGGTGTCCCTGTCCCTGTATCAACCCATGCTGAACGGGTTGCCAACTTTGCCTTGGGAATGATCATAGCAGCCAAAGACATAACAAATCCTGTTTCTGGAAATCCTATTCAAGTGAGCAGAAAATAGAAATACAAAAACACATAATTTTTGTGCATAATAAGGCAGCATCAACAGAGGGGTAGCATCAAAATCATGAGAAGTGATAGTATTACTTTATACTGCATTAGTGAGGCCACGCCAGGACTACTGTGCCCAGGTGTGGTCACCATGATATAAAAAAAAGATGCTGAGACCCTAGACAGACTACAGAGCGGAACAACAAAGAAAATAAAGGGTCTGGAGGCTAAACCATATGATGAACAATTAAGATAACTAGATATATCTAGTGTATCAAAGAGAAGGATTGGGATGACATTATACAGTAGCTGTCTTCCAGTACTTGTGAGGCTGTCGTGTATGTGTGTGTGTGTGTGTGTGTGTGTGTGTGTGTGGATTTACTTGAAAAAGCTGAGGGCAGGATGAGAAGTAATGGGTGAAAGCTCATTAAAGAGAGTTCCAACCTGTACCTAAGGAGAAATTTCCTCACAGTAAGAACAATTAATCCATGGAAGGGCTTGTCTCCTGGAGTTGTGGGTGCTCCATTGCTGGAGGTTTTCAAGAATAGACTAGACAGCCATTTGAACGGGATGGTATAAGGTCTCTTACCTTGAGCAGGGTTTGGATGAGAAGACCTCCAAGGTCACTTCTAGCTCTATGATTCTATGATTTGGCAAGTATGTATTTAAAAAGAGAAAATCGATTCAGCAGATATTTATTTATTTATTTATTTATTTATTTATTTATTTATTTATTTATTTATTTATTTATTTATTTATTTATTTATTTATTTATTTATTTAAACTCTTGTTCAGATTAGGGTTGGGATCCACACAGGATCTGTCCTTGCAGGGGTTGTTGGAGAAAAAATGCCACGTTACTGTTTGTTTGGAGATACAGTGAATATAGCATCCCGGATGGAGAGCCATGGAGTGCCAAACAAAATTCACCTCAGTGGCAGTGTTTATCAGTGAGTAATGTTACTGTTCTTAAACCATTGATTTATTATAGCCTGGTCTGGTTAGATGTTAGGGAAAGAAATTTAAGAAAACTAGAAAGCATCCGTTTGGATTGGACTAGGAAAAACTGTTTTACAGTTATATAGTCTGGATTAGGGATAATATACATTCTTTTCTGCAGTGTTTTTATAAATGTTTGAATTTGTCTTTAAAGAAATGAAGGACAATTCATTTTAAAATAATATGTATTCACATTTTAACTGTCTAGATTTAATTCCTTGTACTCGTCCAAAGAATAAACTAATTCTCTTCCTCCCATGTATCAATAAGATAAAATTATAAAGAAAACTCTCCTTTCCTCCCCTCCCCTCCCCTCCCCTCCTCTCCTCTCCTCTCCTTTAAAAGCTTCTTCAAAATTCTTTGAGTTTTTTTTTTTTTACCAATTTCCATTTTCCTAACTTTTAAATAGCATCAATCTAAAGAAAAATGCAGCTTAGTTTTTAATTCGGTACAGCAACTCTGGAAACTAATACTAAAATTTACATTCTGCTGAGCTTATTGTGACATTAAAAACATAAGACCAAGAGTAATATGGCGATACAAAGATTCCCCCAACAAGAATGAGTGAATATATAAGTGTAACTTGATACACATCTGTTCAGAGTCATTCCATTCAGTTCAGTGAACGTATTCCTCAAGTGAAGAAACTTCAGATAAGTTATGATTATATATATTATACATATGATTATATATTATGATTCCCAGAATTCACAACCAGGATAGCCAATTGCTATATAGTACTATTTCCTGGGTAGGAAATGATAAAACTTCCTCTCGTTGCTTGTTGGATTGATAGCAAGTTTGGCAACAAGTCTTTGATGGTGTCAAACATTTATGGAGCACAGTATGCATCAATGGAAGTCTCTGTAGTAACATTGTAGGTTAAATTAAATCAAGAAACTATTGTATTACATTATTAATATAGTAATGCAATCTGTAAAAATCTGATCCATGTGCATTCTGTTCCATCATATTAAGCTGTTTGCTTTAAAGCCATTTCTTTAATTCCTTAACCAGGTCTGCCTTGAAATCCCCTTTGTGAAATTTTGCTATCTTGTTTCTCTCTTTTTTTAAAAAAATAATTTATATTGAAAGAAGTTTTTACAAAGATTTTAAAAACTACAGAAACATAGAAGGCAAAACAGGAAAAAGATTATAAAAGAATAAAAGAATTGTTAGAAATAACAAAAAAGCAAGAAAAAGAAATATCTAAAGAAGTGACTTGTTTGGAGCAGTTACATCTCCACCTTCCCATACCGCATATCATAGTTCTCTTCTTCCAATAAACAATCTTTTTAATTAGTAAATCCCCAAATCAACTGTTCATTTTTATCCATTTTCAGCAGAAAGTCTATAAAGAGTTTCCAATCTTTTATAAAAATAATTTCTTCCTTGATCAAACAATTTAGCCATTTCTGCAAACTTCAGCTTCCTTTTGCATCTTGGTTTAACTCCTGGTTTTTCCCCTGCCATGTAAATAAACCTGGATAAGTCTTTTTGCCACTATTGAGCTTTGCTGCCTTGCTTCTCAATCACTTCTCTTCCTGTTACTTTTCTGTCAGCTGTATTTCAACTTCTATATGTGAAAATGATATATCATATTCTATTTTACAATTTAAAACAATATTCATAGTGATTCACAACAGTATAATAGGTTTCTAATACTGAAGTACTGAAGTACCAGTGTTGAAGGTGCACGGTCTTGGCAGGATTGGCAGAAAAGTTACAGCTGTAAAAACTTCTATCTATTTTTCTGGAGCCATGATTCATTTCCTGCACCTGGAATTATAGCAGATCTTACTGTATCAGTTTTACCAATAAAGCCATTCAGTACAATGGCCAGTTGTGTGGTAAATGGTGAGTGTCACTATTGCCATTGCTTTAGTAAAGACAAACCTTAAGATCTGTTTGTTGTTTCTGGAACAATAATATAGGGGAGAAAGCTATTTCCATAGAACTTTTCAATTTCCATAAAACTATAGCACTTTCTATAAAACTATTTGTAAAAGGTTGATTGCTGATTTATTGTAGTAAAAAAAACAATGACAAACATTACCCATTACTGCTTTTCTGGTTCAGATGCCTCAAAGAGAAGAATTTTGACATTACGGAAAGAGGAGAAATTGATGTGAAGGGCAAAGGGAAAATGCACACTTATTTTCTGGTCCAAAATACAATTGCAACTGAGAATGAGATCATGGGAAGACCAAGTGAAGATGCTGGCCTCAGCCACGAATCTTCTCAATTGTCTCAAGATTTTAAGGCTGATGGCAAGCAAAACTCATTCTCACAAGGTACAGGAAAGGAAAAGTAATGTATTATTTTATTTTATTTGTTTTGTCTTTCTGATACCCAGTTTCTGATGCCATGGTTTATGTATCCAAGACTGTACCACCCATGCATAAAATGAAAGTATTAACTAGCTTAAGAGGGAATCTCAGGAGTCGCAGAAATGACAGAGGGCACTTGAATACCATATAATGCAATGACCTTGGAATACTGACAGGATGCGGGGAATGCCATCCTTGTGGAGAGCATGATTG
>NW_015392062.1:44513-47288 GCF_001527695.2 Protobothrops mucrosquamatus | reverse complement strand
AGTGTTTTGTATCAACTGAATTATGATTTAAATACTTATTGGATTTTGTTTATTTATTCATTTCATTGTGAGTCTGTGGAGAACTTAAGAAAGAAAAAATTGGGAAGACATCCTGTCATGTAGCATGTCTCTGTTAGAATCAGAGCACTGTGCTGCACAGCAGATGATTATCTATACTATCCTTAAAGTTTAAAGTTTATACTATAGTTTTAAACTCAACCCAATTTCTAAGCATAAAGTGGCTTATGATGTACAGATCCATGGTTTTAATGGCCTTCACCAAAGGAATATTCATGTCTTTACAGACAAACTGTGTGATGCAGAGACCTATGCAAGTCTCCATGGTGTCCAGCAGCCAAACCAAAATCCGTATAATTTCATACAAAGAAGACACAGGCCAGGTGCAGAGACACCACAGATCAGGAATGTCAGGTCTAATTTCTGTAACTTGTTTTAATGTTCACATTAGAGAAGTTCTGTGTCCTATGTTATTATATTTCATTATTGCTCCCTTGGAATGTACTGTGCACACTCAATGTACTGTGATCCAGTATGTGTTTTAACATTGACATTTCTTTGTTTCACTGGTAGCAATAACAAAACAAATGTCAATATTTTATGGTGATAGTATTGACTTGTATTATGTATGAGTATAACATTACCTCATCTATGACACAGGAGAGTCAGTCAGCATATTTTGTAGTGCTTTTTCTCTTATATGTTATATTGCAAAAAAACATGGTTGAATTCAGTTAATACAACAGCTCATACGAACAAATTCAACTGTTTCCCATTCCTGGCCTCTGAACAATTTGCCTCCCATTTATTTGTAATTTTATATTTAAGTATGGTTACAAAGTCCCCCAGAATCTGCTGTTACTTTTGTTTAGTGTGGATACAACTGCTGTTCTTCTGTAGGCCCTGATCCTCATTTTGGAATAGCAAAAGAATTGGTCCTGTCCCTCAGTCTTAAGATTTTCTTTAACTATGAAAAGTCCAATATACAATATTTTCACCTAAAGACATCCAAATTGACCAAAGGAAGTAAATAAGGAAACATGTATCCCAAGGACCCAGTGCAAATTTCAAATATTTTTTTTTACTTATCTTATGACTTCATGATAGATATTTTATAATTTTGATGAAATCTCATCTTATTGCAGATGCCCCTGTCCTCTTCCCCTCTTCCATCCACACACTCCAAGACGTATAAGGGTAAAGTATCTTCTTTGTCAAGAGTTTAGGAAGAAAAATAGTTTAGTCTAGAGCTAAAGGTTTTCCCTAGCCCTCTAATTAATCTGACAATATATTTAGCACTGATAGAAATAAGGGCAGAAGGAAGGCATCATGGAACTACAAATAAAATTCTTTTCACTGAAAATGGATGATACGTTTTTGACTTTATCAATAGCTTTTTGACTTCCTTATTTAATCCTGCATCACTAAAAAATGAAAACAAAGCACAGGTCCATGACTGTGGCTGTAGCCTACAGCTGATTAAGGGAGGAGCATATTTCCCAACCAGATGTATTACCTACTAATTTGAAATGATTCTTTGTATGGCCATAATTATAAATGTGTTTTCATGATTTATGGTATTTTCTATTTGGGCAATAAATGTTTTATATGAGATATTAAATTAGCCTCTTTTTTATTGTCATGAAAAGAAACGTGATTTAGAAAGAGATATTTATCTGATACAATGATATGCACCTTTGCCTGCTGATATGTGTAGTCTTCTTGTGGGGCAAACATATAGACAATGGACTGGTCCAAGGTACACTGCTAGTGATGGCTAGTATCTTGAGTGACCAAACAAAGGCTAACATAGGAGGCTATGTATCAATCAATCAGTCATATTATTTAAATAAAAGCTAAGTATAATGTAATCTTTTCGACCTGTCCTTGAATCATCCTGGTTGTTCTAACTGGAAACAAAGTGGATGAGACCAAGTGTAGTTTTGATGCAACAAATCTGTTATGGTCATACATTTTCAGCCTATCATTAGACAACATTAATCATCAATGTTCTGAGTACATTGAAACTGTAATTATTCATGGAAAGTGTTTTTGGTTTTTTTGTTAATAGCATAATGATCACATAAGCCAATTAATACACATATCAATCCACTCAGATCATGGATGACATAGCTCTTATTTCCACATTTTTAAAATAGAGGTTTAAAAGCAGTACACATGACTGGCAAGGTTCAAAACAAAAATGAGATCTGTAGCATTGTTTATATTTCTAATCCTTGTCTAGAATGTTGCCTGACATGAACTACAAATGTGTGCATCCTCATAATATAGACAGCTTTAGAGGTAATTGAATGCAATGCACTGAATCAGTAAGAATTAGAGCACCAATGGTCAAGTCAAATTTTGTCTATGATATGGACACTTGCACAGAATATCTGCTGAGGCTGTTACAAATAATAGCAAAATATATATTTACCAGAAGGCAAATCAATGTTCCCTGTCACCCTTCTCACCAGTCAGGATGCTTTCCACCACTTCTGTGTTTTTTTCTGGACTTTAGCTATTCTAGTTACTTTCTAAAAATAATCCTGTGACTTTTGTAAAACCCACAGAAAGTTTTGAAATTAATACCCTTGAAAAGTTGGGCTCTGCTTTGCAGAACACAATCTTCTTCTTCTTCTTCTTCTTCTTCTTCTTCTTCTTCTTCTTCTTCTTCTTCTTCTTCTTCTTCTTCTTCTTCTTCTTCTTCTTCTTCTTCTTCTTCTTCTTCTTCTTCTTCTTCTTCTTCTTCTTCTT
>NW_015392062.1:32116-44057 GCF_001527695.2 Protobothrops mucrosquamatus | reverse complement strand
CTTCTTCTTCTTCTTCTTCTTCTTCTTCTTCTTCTTCTTCCTTCTTCTTCTTCTTCTTCTTCTTCTTCTTCTTCTTCTTCTTCTTCTTCTTCTTCTTCTTCTTCTTCTTCTTCTTCTTCTTCTTCTTCTTCTTTCTCCTCCTTCTCCTCCTTCTCCTTCTTCTCCTTCTCCTTCTTCTACCTCCTCCTCCTCCCCCCTCCTCCTCCTGCATCTAGTAGGAGAAATGAAAGAAGTAGTAAGAATGGTGTTGCTAGGTACCATATTTGGCAGGAGGGGATGAGTATATTAAACTGGGCCACTAAGACTCACTTTAACTTCACATTCAGCTTGGAAACTGTCTGGACAACTTTGTACTACATTCAAAGTCAATGCTACCTTCCAAGTTTGTTGTTGAGGAGAAAATACTGGGTGAGAGAATACCAGGTATACTCCCTTGAAGTGCCAGATGAAACTCCTTTGAGGTGCAACCTAAATAACATTAAATCTAAATCACGATTATCAATCTGAGAAAGGCTGGTTTGCATCTTCATGGTTTTATTAATCATATCGTTTACAAAATAATAAAACTATAGTTCTGATTTACAAATGGTCTATAATTGCTTAAAATTAGATGCTCAAGAGTACATTCAGTTATGAAACAAGGAAACAGAATGCCTACTCACTGAATTAAATACTATTATTAATACTACTAACAATAACTCTAATACAGTAAAAAAACATTGAATTAACAGACTTCAAATTAGATAATTTCAGATGCAATTGGCAAAATATCCAAATTTTCATCCCCTGAAATAGGGAACATGTCCATTGCATCTTCTGGATAAGATACTTAAGGATACAAAAACAAGAAAAATAAAATGATGTTATTTTATTCACGTATTTATGCCATTTGCATATCTTGAATTATAAACCAAAAGAAAAGCATATGGCATATTTTTATAATTGCAAAAAAATAAATCTAACAATGTTGGAAAAACATGTATTTTCTCTGCAAAGATTCCCATTTGGGGGGGGTTATTTAAAAATGCACATTTTATTTTTTTTTCTATGTAATTGTTTTGAATAGAATAATATGAATATATTTGTGAGACCAATGGTTCTGACCACATAGTTCTTGTGCATTTTTCTTTCTGGTTGTATCTATTTTTAATTAAAAATATATAGCTTAATAAACAACCTCATTTTATTTTAAAATGTTAATATTTATGACTTGAGCATTAGATGAAGGAACTAAGCACTCTTTTAAAAAAAGCTAAAGTGGAAACTGTTGTACTAATTAAATGCTGCTTAATCCAGTCCTTTAATTCACTGGATTTTTTAGCATGGATGCAAAAGCTGTCCTGATGGTGTCTGTCAGATGTTTTCTTGTCTTCTACTAGAAAAGTCATCCAGTGATCTGAAACATTATTTGCTTGGGTGATTCTCTGAAGGTATTTGCCAAAGTACTTTGCATGAAATAACCCAACCCCTGGGCTACATCAAGATAGTTTATTCCCCAAATCTGCCCAGGTCTTCTACAAAGTCACCAGTTCACATGTCCTTTTCAATAATGGTGCTTAATTGTTTTGTGTTCTCACTTTGTAAACATTTGAAAGAATCTTCATTTCCTGAGTAAGGCGACAACAAGAAACTGACAGCCTTTACTTTCCCCCTAGAAAAGAAATGCAGGCAAAAGATTTTAAGTAAAAAGCCTTGTTTTAATTTCTTGAGCAAAAACTTATCAATGCAACACACTAGATTTATTTATGCAAATGGACCCCACCTCAGAACTGACCTCTCCAGTAGAAAGGTTTTGATGGTCTAATGCTTGGAAAAAGAAAACATGTGGAAAATGAGATGTTCTGCATCAAAGCATTGAGTGAAATATGCCAACAGTTGGTTTGTTTGTTTTTTACTTTTGTGGGGAGGGGGAGGGTATGCTGCGCCTCCAGCTTCAGGTCACATGTTTGTTTCAGTAAGAAAAGTACTCAATACATTGCACAGAATGATAATTATATTCCATAATGGATCCATTGTATTCTGCATCTCAGCCTTATAAAGAATTCCCATTTGGAAATATGTCTTCCAAAGTATAAGCTAATAATACTATATTATTAGCTAACTTTGGTGGATATTAAAAAGTAAAGTAAAGTCTGGTATCAGTTACAACAGTACTTGGATGGGAAATCCATTAGAAAATGCTATGTTGGGAAAGTTAAGAAAAAAACCAAAACCACCCAGGTCATGTTCAATTCAACAGTCATCAGCATCTTGTTATCCTTTACATATCAGTTTAATAATCAGCAATAAAGATCCTATTCATGTATAGCTTCAAGAAACTGGATATCTTCCCTGGTCATGCAAGATAGGGAATTCTATGAAATATGCTCAGAATTGTTTTAGGCCTGGTTAGCCAGTCTAGGGAAAAATGCTTATTGATATTTTGAAAGTGACCTGCAAGCAAACAACATCTAAGATACCTGCAGTATTTTTTGTGTATATGAACCAAGAACAATTATACATAATATTGTGTTGTAGATCATCCAGTTGCTTTGATAGTGAGATGGGTGGCATAAAAATTTAATAAATAAATAAGTTAACAATAGCAATATCACTTATATACCGCTCCATAGTGCATTACAGCATTCTCTGAGCAGTTTACAATGTCAGCATATTGCCCCCAACAATCTGGGTCCTCATTTTACCGACCTTGGAAGGATGAAAAGCTGAATCAACCTTGAGACTGTGAGAATTGAACTCCAGACTGTGGGCAGAGTTAGTCGGCAATTCTGCTTTCTAACTAATTATTGGTTCTACCTGAAAATCAGAACTCTACACTAGAAATGAAATCCTGTTATGTTCACCCCTATCCCACAATAATAAATAGGTCTATATGCATTTCACCAGAGCAGAAGTAGACAAAATACAGATGTGAATTTACTGAAAGATGTCTGGGAGATCTGCAATAGATTGGTAAGCTTTTCTAATTCGTAACTGTTTAACAGCAGCAGCAATTAAATATCTCTTTTCTGCCCTGAACAACATTGCTGACATGAAGAAACTAAGGTAAGAAAGAGTGACTTTGGGAGTGAAAGGACTGTAAGCACATTCATTTTCAGTGATCAAAACAAATGTCTAGAGTCAGAATCTTTAAAGCTTAAGCTTAAGATTTTTGCAGCAGGTACTGGTTTGTGGAACTAACAACTATTTAGAATCAGAATAAACCAGTCTGTTTCTCACCCTTGCTACAACCAAAAAATATCAAATATCTGTTTGGGGACTTTCAAAAACAGATTTTAAGAGGCCATCTGCTCCCACTTCTACCAATTTCCATGCCTCTATAGTCAGAAATTGGTCTGTCAATAATTAGCCCATTTTGTTACTAAATTTGGCAACACAGCCTCAGGGTGCTGAGAGACTGTAAGTAGGGTTGGCAGAGATTTTCAACAATGTGCTGATCCAAAATTAACTTTCCATTCCAAATGTTTTTAAAAGTAAATCTAATAAACTGAAGTCTATTCATCTTGCTTACCAGATGTTTTCAAATCATCATCATTAGGTGTTGTTTTTTTTAAAAAACTGAACCTTATTCAACATTTTGTCATGTAATCTAACTTACCTGCACTTGAAAACTTGGTCATGAAAAGATCTGTTTTTAATTGATGAGATTTTTGCAAAACCTTTATCTTCTTTGTTGGATAATGGTCCATCTGTAGTAAAGACTGGTGATTTGTTTATCCCCTTAAATTCAAGAGATGACTTGAAAGGATTCNAAAAAACTGAACCTTATTCAACATTTTGTCATGTAATCTAACTTACCTGCACTTGAAAACTTGGTCATGAAAAGATCTGTTTTTAATTGATGAGATTTTTGCAAAACCTTTATCTTCTTTGTTGGATAATGGTCCATCTGTAGTAAAGACTGGTGATTTGTTTATCCCCTTAAATTCAAGAGATGACTTGAAAGGATTCCTCTTATCACCTTTGTGGTGTTTATTGCTGAGAAGTGAAGGCACAGACGAGATGGAATAACGCCTGACAGTCATAATGTTATCTGCACCAAGAACATGCAGCATAAATGTTATTCCAATTATATAGAAGACAAATATTATTGTATTTGTTACTTTCTACAGTATTCATATTACTTTGACTGTGACCAAGTTCAGAATTCTTCATTTATATTAACAAGTTTTAAAAAGTACATATAAATTTCCCACTCCTTTGGCTTATTTATGCTCGTAGAACTTTTAAGGGAGATTAAATTTCAGGTTTGAAACTGTACGATTTAGCTCTTTGAGAAACCTCGCGGAAGAAAATGTCAATATTATTGGTGTAGTGAAAACATTAATTTATGCCACTGCCAACAAAGTAAACCACTAGGTCTTGTTTCTCTGACTAACAAAAGAAAAAGATGAGCCCAAGAGTCACATATTGTTCATTGGCAGTTTTAGTTGCATGGTACCTTTTTGTTCTTGTAGTGTCAAAGCAGAGCCAGCTGAAACACTCCTGCGCAGAGCCATTAGAGAGCCAGTGGCCTCTTCCTCTGAGCTTGAGAGGCTCCAGGATTCTTCCTTCGGAGTGTTCTCTCTGGTACCCTCTTCTCGCTTTGTTTCCTTCTGCCCACCAAACTGTAATTCCCCTCGAAGGGTTTGGTTTTCTTGTACTAGCTTGATGATCTCGGACTGCATTTCGTGGATGACTTGCATGAGCCTTCTGTGTCCCTCCATTTCTTCCTCCCACATGCTAGGCTCCCAGCTCCAACATGGCTTTCTTTAAAAAGAGACCAGGAATCCATAGTGAAGGGCTCAGGTGGCACATAAATGCATCCCAATGAAAACACTCCCATCCTGCTTTCAGCATTGTGCCATCTTTCACCACTAGAAGAACTTGGATAGACTGTCAAGGCTTGAAGAGCCTCTCCATGATTTATTCATTCAGGGTTTCATTTTTCCAGCTGAGCTTTACTTTGACAGTGGCCACTTTGGTGCAAAGACAGAGGCCCTTCCTGTAGCACAAAGGTGATTTGTGTAGTGCAGCCACTATGAGAACTACTAATAGAAGCACCCCCCCTGCATTTGCTTTGAGCCTCAGTTTCATGGGATATGCTGACCATTTCTAACCTAACACAAACCTGATTTAAGAAGTACTGAATGTTTTAAGTTCAGCATGATTCTGAGATGAATGCAAATTTATTCCACATGCCCCTCTTTATATCCACACTGAACATTTGCTTCACTGCTCAGCTCTTTGTTTTGTTTTTAAGGTTTTATTCCATAGAAACAGAAGTATTCCTGTATGCAGGACCAGCAGTTCCCATTAAGGCATGACAATAACTACTCATGTATTACGCAGAAATATCTTTCAAGCCTGTCCCAGTTAGTATGATTTGTGACATTTGCTTGATAAAAAAATGTGTGCAGAAGGTAAGGGGAGACAGATCAAGCATGAATCTTGCATTAGAATTGAAAGACAATATCAGAGGCAGCTCCTGTTACTTACTCTCTCTGTGTAGGTGCAGCATAATATCCCTGCACAGCCTAAAACTCATCTCTTTTCTTTTTCAAGTTGGCATGTCTATTAACATTTTGTACAAAAGTTATTTCCAAGGGAATGGCTTTCGAAGCAATCGTTCAGCAAAAAGATATTTTGATTTATTATGCAAAACAGCTGAACATGATGGAAAATATGGCTTGAATCCCAAGAAACATTAATAGAACACATATCTGTGCACACAGTGATTTGTCAATGTTCGTACACGCACTACTGAAAGATTACACATAAATTAGTAGTAAAAGTATACAGTATTTGCAGCAGCCCAAAATTTCTTCAGAAGAAATTCAGTTGCTGTCTTTTTAAGAAATGTGATGGTGACAGGGTGTGACAAGATTATTAAAGGAATGCTATGGAAGAAGATAATTTATTTGTCTAATGTAAAAGGGAGTTTTCAGTGCAAAATAAATAGTGTAATATCAATATTCCACAACATGCTTATAATCACTTTTCATTGAACATATCATAACAGCAAAATGTGCCCAATGCTGCTTTCACTGTGGAAC
The DNA here is from genome assembly GCF_001527695.2 of Protobothrops mucrosquamatus. Lineage (NCBI taxonomy): Eukaryota > Metazoa > Chordata > Lepidosauria > Squamata > Viperidae > Protobothrops > Protobothrops mucrosquamatus. The sequence continues at coordinate 38,022 of NW_015392062.1, read as the reverse complement.
ACCTCCTTAACTACTCGCTGCTTTATTCATTCACTATGGTGATGATATGATCTAAACTTCTTCCTTTTCTATGACTCTTACAGTTTTCCTCCAAGAAGAAAGTTTACTGGGTAAACTGATACCACTGAGGGTTAGGTGGTGGAAAGGGGAAAATCTTGGTGGACAAGGGTCACATCAGACCCTGACAAGTGCTGAATGGTTTTTATTTGTTTCTTAGTTCGAAGCCATTAGTTTTCCACAATTATTTTTCAGGGCTCTGAGGGGACAGGGCTCATGGATTATATAGCCACCCTATTTCAGCCTTTGCTTGACTCCTAACTTGACTACATATGAATACGTGGTTATCTATTTGCTTTCTTTTTCCTTAGTTTCTTGCTCTATAATCATCAGATTTTGCCATGAAATTATACTGTGTTCTAGTTTGTACAGGCAGTAATACTGCTTGGCTTGGCAGGGAGAGCAGTGATTTCCAGGGTTCCAGTTTTGTGTGCACACAACTGTGATGGCCAGAGAACATTAGCAGATGTGAAAACTCGATACTCAGCTGTTTTGGCCTGCAGGAGTTCAAAAGTTGATCTGCTCTTGTGTTGGAAGCAGCCAGGTTACTAATAGACAGAAGATTAGGTCAGAGGGAATGGCAAGGAAGTCACCTTGCCTTTTTGTCTTAGTTTAATAAGGCATTTTGAAGAACAGATTGCAGTAGATGCACACTGTAGTTATGCTGATGCATTTGCGGAAATGCATGTCTTCAACTGTGCAGGCAATATGTTGTGCAGCAGGAACCCTTAGTTTCCAGATTTGTGCACTGCCATCTTACTACATTGGAATGTTGAACACAAGAGTATTGTCTCTCCAGTGAGTACTGGTCCAGTTTTGCTGTGCAAAACCATCACTATAACTGTGAACCATCTTTGTGCACCCAAGCTAAAATCCTGCAAAAAAACCAGCCCCACTTTATCTGGAGAAGCCAGCTGATGGTTTATGGTAAAGCTTTACCAAAATTCAGTTTAACTATCATTTGCCAAATCAATGGCTTGTCAATGAAAAGCTTGATCACTGCCACAACCTATCCCCTTTTTCCATAGACTTCTGCATGCAGAGATGAACTGTGGCACATATTTGTCTGAAGCAGTATCAGGTTCTGATAGGACTCTGGGTTGCATGTGTAGATAAAGAATTCATTGAGATAAACTGGCAACTGGCAATCTCAATATTATCAAGAAGAAGCTTATTAGTTTTAATCATAGGGGGTTGTCACAATTCATGTTATTAGTTCAGGGGCACAACATCTTTGGTTTAGCATGGTATATGAACCTAAATACTATAACTTATAAATTATAGCAAGCCTTCTCATGTAGAATGAATCTAATCAGTTGTGGCTAATCAGCAATCTCTGCTTAAACAGATTATGACTTAGTGCAGTGTGGAATCTAGTTACATTCTACCAGGGCTTTTTTTCTCATAGAACGCCCAGAATGGAGTTCCGGCACCTTTTTTGGATGGAACCTTGTAGGGTAGGCAAGGCGGGTTGTATGACATGTGTGAGCTCCGGCACCTTTTTTTTTAAGAAAAAAAGCACTGCATTCTACAGAGATTGACATTACCCTAGAAAGGATTACGGAGTAATCCTGCTGCTGTTGCAGACTCAATGAAAGACACTCAGTGCAATGAAAAATAACACTTGAAATAAGAAAGACTATAGAACAGAGGTCCCCAACCTTTGGGGAACCAGGGACCTGTTACGTGGAAAGAGGTTTTCCGTGGACCAGAGGGGGCGTGGTTTTGTATGCTGCCTGTCTCCTGCGGATGGGGCTTTCCTTGTTTGTGTGGACCGGTTGCTGGCATGCCACGAGGACTCCTGCTATAGAATATAAAACAAATAATTTTATATAATAGACAACCCTAGAAAAATGTAGAGTTAACTTTCAGTACTGCCTGGCTATGAAAGTTGCAAATTAACTCTCCTAATTAATTTTTCCTTTAAAAAATATACAATCTGTTTTTAAAAAAGTGTTTAAAAGGTCCAGAAACACATAGAAAACACCGCTTGGCACTGTGAAAGCAGATACACCTTTTTTTCAAGCTCTTTGAGCTGTTATGGTAGTGTCTCCTGCCAGTTTCTGCATATATGAATAGAGGCCCCCCCAATGAAATCACAAGTTGGGGTCCCTTAGAAGTTGATGTCATAATAGATACATCACCACAGAGAATGAGCTTTTTCAATAGTAGATTTTTTAAAAAAAGATACACAAGCACACGATACACTTTCATTCCATATTTTAGTATTTTGGATGCATATTGGAGCCTATAACTAAAGGAGGATGTGTTATGAATCTGGAATGTGGTTCCTAAAAGCATGTTTTCAGTAGACAATGACAGTCACTTTGCTATTGGAATTGCTAAATAGCCGCTTCTAGCAATTTGCTATGCCAAGCCTAGCTCTGTGTTCCACAGTTTATATAGGTCAATCCTTTCCTATTTCAATAAAAGCTAAATCACTTTGCACATAATAATTGCATTGTTCAAACATATTTATTTCAAAACTCTTACAAATGGTGAATGCACACATTCTGATGGTAAAACCTCTAAAGTGAGACAAATTCTTCTGAGAATATATTATGCAAAATTTCAGACTTAATTGACATGATAGTAGGGTTAGATTTTTTTTCGCTTTTATTATTGGATGCATTAATATTCCTGCTTTTAATACAATGAATTCAACACAGATAGAATTGATGGGAGTTGTTCTGAAATGATGGGAGTTGTAAACCAACATGTCAACAGGACACCAGGTTGGGAAATAGCTGAGGAAGAAATGGGAATCCATGGGAAATGCCTTAAAGCATTGTGTTGGAGTTAAGCATTTGGCTTCTTCAAAATAAACAGAACGATTGTTATCTGGGCATTTAATTTCCAATTGTCAGATCCTACAGGTAGTCCTTGACCTAGAACCATTTGTTTAGCAACTGTTTGAAGTTACAATGGCACTGAAAAAAGTGAATTTCAACAGGTAGTCACACTTATACAGCATCCCCCAGTCACTGGATCAAAATTCAGGCGCTTGGCAACCAGCATATATTTTATGAGGGTTGCAGCATCCCAGGGTCCCATGATTACCAGTCACAACCTTCCCAGCTGACAAGCAAAGTCAATGGGGGAATCCAGAGTTGTTTAATGACCTCGTGATTCACTTATTTGCAGTGATTCACTTAACAACCGTGACAAAAAAGGTCATAAAATCAGGCATAATTCAACTTTCACAAGTCATTTTCTTTTCCATGCTTTCACCACATTTTATTTCTATAATTAGAGAATAGGTTGAGAGAGTTTGGATTTTCCCAAGCAGATTTCCTACATATGCCATATAACTAGCATTTGTTCTGCCCAAATTATCTTTCTAATTGAAATAGACTTTGATATGGAGCACTGAAGAAGTCCCGCCTGCAATTTTATTTCTTTTAGTCTACTCTTACTATTATTATCATGGTTGGTCACACAGTCAGATGATTAGACCGGATTTGGCATTTTTATCCACCTATCAGGTATTTCCCAAGGACCTGGAATAGGCAGATCTTGTTATTTAATTGTGTTTAAGTATCATTGCAAGATGTAAGCTGCTCCAAATAAAGCTGTCTTTTGCAATTGAGTGATGGTGATTATGTCAGTGCCAGTATTATTCAAGTGGTGGTTTGCTTTGGGATTACACCCACGATATCTTTGACTATTGGTACTTTCTTTTGTTTTTTTTGCCACAGTCATTCCATTTGCAGGCCTTTGTATTTTGTCATTTTTATCCCAGTTCTTTCTCTTTTCTTCTGCTGTCTCCAGCTATTACAATATCACCTATCCAGACTTTTTTGTCTTTCTTATCAACAATTGTTCAGTCTCAGTTGTTATGCAGTATTATTTGTGGGGAATCTTTTAAAATGCAGAATCATGCTGTTTTTGGGTAAACATGCCATGTGTTTATCTGTGGGTGACACCTGATGGTACTGAAGTCACTTATTAGATTGTGAAAACCAGTGAATGAAGCCAGAAAAATACCTGTCCAAGTCACCCTGTAATTTAATAAACTTTCCTAGTAAATGTTGAGTATAATTAGTCTGCACAGAATGAATCTTATTAAACGTTAAATGCATTTTCCTCTAATTTGAAATTTAAACCTTTGCTTGTGGCTTGGTGTCACAGAAGATGCGATTGAACATAAAATATGCATAATTCTTAACTCCTTTAGAGGTGCTGGGATGACATCAACTAATGCATAAATAATAACTTAGCAGATTCAGAGAAGTTGCATTTGTCTAATTTTGCCTGTGTGCAGAAAGCTCTTGCTATGGAAGTCTAAGGAGGGAAGGTGCTCTACAAAATTTATAGTACTCAAAATTATCAGTTTCAGTCCACATAAAAATGGCTGTTCACTCTGCACCCCCATGTTAGATTATTTGGCCTGTAAGATTAATCTGCCTCTATCAATACTCCCTCCAAACCCAGTACCTATACTTCCTAATTGATCAATAGCACCTGAAGCAAGGCAGAACAGCCCTTAGAAATGGAAGAATCCTTAAACAGAAACTCTGTTTTCAATAGTCCTCCGAAACTACAATGTGCTGTAATAACACAATGCTTTCTAATCTAATACATACATACATACATACATACATACATACATACATACATACATGTATTGATGTATGTATCTCTATCTCTGTCTGTCTCTATCTCTAGCATCTCTATCTCTATTTCTCTCTTATCATATATTTTAATATTTTTATCTATATTATATATACATATATTGTGTGTACATCTGCATGTTTTATATTATATTTGAGTTTGAATGTATCTTTAGATTCCAGTTTCCAATCATAAGCAGGACATCCAACCATTAACAACATGCTTGGTTGGTTTCAGAATGAATTGATCATAAAACTGATCAACCTTCTCTTCTTCTGCATCATTTATTGGAACACAAACTTGAATAACATGTTAAAATGAAGTCAGTTTATTTATTTATTTATGTATTTATCATATACATATCATACATGGACTAGTAATATATATTAAGATTTCATCTAGATTACTAGAGCCCAATAAAATATAAATGTTAAAAGAGATCTATGTTCAGATACCAATGGCTAGGCCAGGAGTAGGCAACCTTGGCTCTTTTATGACTCATGGACTTCAACTCCCAGAATTCCTGAGCCAGTGCTGGCTCAGGAATTCTGGGAGTTGAAGTCCATGAGTCATAAAAGAGCCAAGGTTGCCTACCCCTGGTTTAGGCCATCTACCAATGAAGCAAAGCATTATTTATATTTTAAAAAAATAAGGTACTGAACCAATATATACCCAGCTTACAGCCTGTCACAATGTGATCTATAGTTGAGTGGGATCCCGTAATCACACTAAGGGGAGGATACCCTGACCCATTTATACAAAGAGTCTGTGTGAGATGTGAATCCTATGCAGGATTGTCCATTTCTGACATGGTAATTCAAACCCTGGCATCTTTTTTTGTGGGGGGGGGGCTTCATTTATATTTATATCTTGCTACTGACCAGAATTCCATGGATTACCTTGACAAACATTTTGCCAAAATCAAAAGGGGATAGGCTTGAAGTTGGTAGGCAACAGATATTTAAAAAAAAACACTAGTGTGGCCTGGAAAGGCAAGAGAAGCTGCATGAGGAAGAAACCTTCTTGAGTTGATTTCTTTGATTTATGAGGGAGGGAGGGAGAGAGACCTGGTGAAACTTTCAAGATTCAGTAATAGAGTTCTGATTGTTTTATGATATCTGTTTCCTGACATGGCTTACATCATGAAAGATTGATGTAAAATATGTTGGGTCTACTTTTTTTAAATGATCATTTAAAAAAAGTTAAGACATGATGTTTACACATCCACTTTTATT
>NW_015392062.1:16671-27426 GCF_001527695.2 Protobothrops mucrosquamatus | reverse complement strand
TATGGGGTTCAGTTCTGTGCTGGTCTGATTTACGACTTGTATCCTTTTCTTCACGTATGGAAATAAATGGCTAGCTGCAGTCAAAGACAAGGTAAATACATCTAAGAAAATTTATTTAATATAATGTAATATATTCATAATTTTTAAAAAGCCATAATTCATACAATAAGTCCATGAATAGTTCCATTCGCTCATTCTATTGTATGTATGTGTGTATGTGTGTTTGCATGTGTGTAGGTGTATATTTATAGTTTTCTAAAATACTCCATAAAAAGATTACTTGCTTGCATTTATCAAATTCCAGAATAGGTGTAAGAATATCATATTCGTATTTCGAAACATAGCCATTGACAATTCAGTGACAATCCCTTAAATAATTAGCAATGTGCTACAAAATATTTTTAACAATTTTTGTAAATAATAAATAACTAATTGCTCTGCTGAGTCACTTAGATTGAGAAGGGTGGCTTTACTTTATAATAATAATTTCTGCCCCTTCACTTTTTTTGTGCCCCTACAGGTCAGCATTGATTACTGTTGACTACCTGAGCTAGTCCTTGGAGTTTTCTTAGCTAGATTTTTTAAAAATAGTTTGTTATTGCCTTCTACCTATGACTGAGAGGGAGAGACAAGTCCAAGGTCACTGAGCTAGTTTTGTGCCTGAGGCAAGACCAGAACTCAGTCTTATGCCTTAACCATTACACCAAACTGTTTTGCTCTCTCATTCTCTTTGTGGCCTTTAGCACTTTGACATCATGACACTGAAATGAAACAGTGCAATTTAGGTCATTGGTATTTGGGAAGGGAGTGGTTATCCAATGGTCTTCTGTGGACTTTCAGAAGGTTCAGAGGCCGAGAATGGCCCACCATCCCTGAGAAATTGCCCAGCCCTGCTGTGAAGAAGAATGCAGTGTCCATACTTGTCAAAATTGTCCGTCTTTTGCATTGCTCTTCTACGCCCCCATGCTTCTTTCCTGACAAGGTGAACGGCGTTTCAAACACAAAGTGGTTGATATTGTGATGCATTTCAAAGTCAGTCTTACGTTCTCCGGCTTCTTTCTCTTCAAAGAAGGGTGTGACATAGGTTACTTGGATATATGCATATTTAGGATCTAGGTCTTTCGGGTTAACCTATACAAACAAAAGGGAAGACAATGCAGCAGTTAGAGACAGCAAAAGGACAAGGGGAAAAAACCTAGACTCTTGCTTTTTATGGCATATTACAGAAAGACTGTTTAGACATTGTAAAAGATAATATATTCATAGATTTCTTTGCTTTCAGATATTTTTGAGCATAAAAGGAGCAGAACCCTTTCCTTAGATGAACAAAAAAGATTTCTAAGAAAGACTTTGCTGCTGGCAGTTCCATAATAAATTTCAGGACCCACCACTTTTAGTCAATTAATAACAGGGTAATTAATGTACATAATTTTACAAATCACAGCATGTAACAAATGTTTATATTACTATCAATGGCATTATAATATTTCTGATCAGAGAGATGAAATATACATAATTACATGGCCACAGCAGTGGTTATGCCATGCCAGATTCATAATTCCTCTTCATTGGTTCCAAGTCATTTGTGCTTTGAGCTTAACTGAATTTATGCAGTGAGCATGGCTCATTGTGAAAAAAGAATGTTTCATTTATTTTAAGTGTGTCTGGGCAACCAACTCTGTAATAGCATAAATGCTTTAAAAAAAAAATTCTGTGGACATTTCCCACCATACCTTATTGGAATCTTGGATTATCTTCACATTGTCTGCTCCAAACTTGTCTGCATAAAGTTTCATCAGTCGCTGAGAGATCTCAGATAGGCCTGTTAATTTGGGCTCTTTGTAAATATATTCCTTACCCTCTTCCTCTTCAAAAAAGCCCTGATTAAAAGATAAATCATAACAATTACAGTAAACTGAGTATGATTAAAACCACTTTAAGAACATACTGTGGATGAAAAATATAAGGTACTCAACTGCTAAGTATAACAAATTAATTTTTTTGAATGCTGCAGCTTATGCATGATGAAGAAATGGAATGCATTTAAAACCAAACTTCTACATTTGCACAGGATGAATATCAACTTTTACTAATAGGGGAAAAAGCCTGTGTGAAATGTGACTGAAAACATCCTTGGAGTTTTATATTAGGTACACCCACATTTTGCAGCAAGTGTGCCACCATGTGGTAGAATTCAGTAAAGATAATGAAAATTATTGGAACTAAATATTAGTTTCTTCTTTCTTTCTAAAAACTACTGTTGTATGTATGTGGGGAAGAGGACAATTCTGCAATTAAAATAATGTACTAGCTTTTGAAGCCATGTATTACTTGTTAGTTGATTCTGGGGAACTAAACTGATTTATTTTTATTAGGCAGAAAGCTGTGTTCTCATTGAAGAGAGTTGCTTGCTTCTGAAAAAATTACACACAGCTGGTTTGTTAGTCAGCTATGCCCATAGGGAGTACTAATTTTTTCTGAGTTATAGCTTTTAGCATTGTGCCTTTTTAAAATAGCAAGCTGCATAGTAGTTCCAATCTATAAATACACCACTCCTATGAACTATTCATTGTATGAACTATTGATGCAATCCAGTACTTTATGAAATTTTGTTGTGTATGCAGATTTTGGCTATGATTCATGTACACATACACATCCTTTCATATTCATATCACCGTGGATGTCGTTCTGAGCTTATATAATAGAGTAATGCTGTCAAAGAATTCCTAGATAGTCTCAAAACAATTTAAATAAGCGGAAAATGTTTCTGATAGAGGACATTCTAGAATTCTTACTCCCTTTTTGTATTTGGGAAATGACAACTAAATTAGAATACATAGTTTTCATATTTAACTATACACATGGGGTGTTATTTACCTGGTTTAGTCTAGTTAATGAAAATTAGTTGTCAGTGCTGCTATTGTTATTTTTATTAAAACCGGGAAAGTAATGTTTTTATTTATTTTGCATGACTTGCTCTAGAACTCTGAGATGCCTTTCCTGGGATGCATGTTCAGGGGTGGGGCTTCCACAGGAAGGGACATTAACTGAAGAGGAGCCCAGTGCCAGCCCACTGAACTGTCAGCTCCCTCACCAACTCTATTGAGGCTGCGTGGGAAGAGACTGAGGGGGAGAGGTGATGCTTATCTGCTGTTGCACTGGGAGGATGCCAGCATTTGTCACAGAACACGATCACATTTCTGCATTCAGAGGCCCCAGACTCATTTATTCACAAATGATAAACAATGGTCTATACAGCAGTCACTTTCCATTTGTATGTTTGTAAAAAACAAAACAAAACAAAACAAAACCCAACCTCCACCCCTTTTGTGTGTGCAAGTCAGTCTTGAAGTTTTCTTGGCAAGATTTCAGAAATGGTTTGCCATTGCCTCTTTCCTAGGGCTGCAAGAGTGACTGGCTGGCCCAAGATCACTCAGCTGTCTAAGGCAAAACTAGAACTCATAGCTTCCCAGTTTCTGGGAGTCTGATGCCTTAACCACTACACCAAACTGTTTCTCTTGCTCATTCTCTTTGTGACCTTTAGCACTTTGAAGTCATGATGCTGAACCTGTAACTCCCCATGAAACAATATTTAATAATAATAATAATAATAATATTTTTTCAATGCCGTTGTAACTTTGAATGGTCACTAAACGTACTGTTGTTAAGTCAAAGACTACCTGTATTCCTAAAAGATCTCAGAGAGACTGTTGCTCACAGAAGAGAACTGCAACTCAAAATATCTACCTCTGAGGTCACTGGAAGGAACTCCTCTGACCTGATCTTACTGGATGGAGAGAACCTACTCGGAGAAAGGGGTATCAAATATATCTAGATCTTGAGTCCTGAATGGCTTTAAAGATGACAACCAGAAGATTGTATCACATCCACAAGCAGCTTTTTCAACAACCTTCCTTTGAAAGAGGAGATTGGAGATCTCAATTGTCACCCAGTATTGGTAAGATGAATTATAATTTCTTTAGGTGGAACCACTCTTCTTCCTCTTTCAAGGCAGGTGGCATTAACCCTTCACCAAAAGATGCATTTACATTGCACTGACACAATGTTATCAGTTGCCTCTTTGGAAGATCTCACCAACACAGTAAGGGCAGCGTCTATCAGATGGTGAAGCTAATGACACATAGAACCTAGTTCTGAAATACCTTGCCAAGGGATGTTTACTAGGTCCATATGTAATAATTTTTTTAGTACTATTGATTTTATTCAAATACATAGATACTACAAATATATCCTTAGAATATTCCTGTACTTGGAAGATCACTTGCATTGATTCTTCTTTTACTCAATAGTTCTCTCAAAATGCATACAGAAAACTGAGGAAAGTCCTAAAATAACATGAAAAAGGGAGACTATTGAAGATTGCTTCCCCTTCCTATCTGCAACTGAAGCTTCTTTTGAATATGTGAAAAAAAATCTAGATTCAAGTCAATATATGCAAAATTAGGAGACCGAGGAATATTAATTTAACTTCATGGTAATAGAGGAGGAGAATACAATATTGTCAGTTTTGCCAATATGGTCCCTTTTTAATAACAAAATCTGATACCTTAAAATTCAGATCATTATCTCTATATTGTCAAAGTCAAAGTCAATTTAAAATTGCCCTACTACTACTACTACTACTACTACTAATAATAATAATAATAATAATAATAATAATAATAATAAAGTTGGAAGGGAACTTGGAGGTCATCGAGTCCAATCCCCTGCTCAGGCAGGAAACCCTACACCATTTCGGACAGATGGCTGTCCAGTCTCTTCTTAAAAACTTCCAGTGTTGGAGCATTCACCGCTTCTGGAGGCAGGTTATTCCATTGGGTAATTGTTCTCACTGTCAGGAAGTTTCTCCTTAGTTCTAGGTTGTTTCTCTCCTTGATTAGTTTCCACCCGTTGCTTCTTGTCCTGCCCTCAGGTGCCTTGGAAAATAGCTTGACTCCCTCTTCTTTGTGGCAGCCCCTGAGATATTGGAACACTGCTATCATGTCCCCCCTCGTCCTTCTCTTCGTTAAACTAGACATACCCAATTCCAGCAACCGTTCCTCATATGTTTTAGCCTCCAGTCCCCTAATCATCTTTGTTGCTCTTGTATTGAAAATGAATGCTGCATAATACTGTGTTCTTTCTATAAGCTCATTTTAGTTTATCAGAAAGAATCTTGATGTTTTTATAATCTCAATTTGTTTTCATTATTCTTTTCATCATAAAACAATTCATGTTTTCTGTCTTTACTAACTGGCAAGACATTTTGAGGTAGCTTTAAAAAACAGGAGCTTTGTGAAACTATACAATGTTCACAACATCCTTAGGCTTACATAATTGTATTACTTTCGCTTAATTTGAGATAGTCCTGTGTTTGTCCTTACTTCATGGAATTTAACATAGTTTCTTTGAGAATCCTTGTAATTCTCATTTACATTTTTGCATTTCAGCAGTATTTTAATGAACCATGAAATTGCAGTCCTCGATGCACTTTTCATTGAACTATTTTCCCTTGGAAACAATTAGTTTCATATAACGGCAAATGCTGCTCATGTGTGCCTAAATATTAAATAGGGTCACATAATGCCAGTTCTGCATGTTTATGTAAAATATTCCACTGTGAAATGTTGTGAAATATATTTGCTCCTTATAAGATACAGCGAGTAATAAATTATCAACCATATGCTTAGGGCTAGTGAAATGCCTGCAGATTGTTAAAAAGGTTTAGCTCCCTTGGTTAATTTTTAGTACAAGGTGAAGTTACTTACAGTATACTCTGGTTCAATTATCTGGGACAGTGCTGTCAAACTCAAATTGTCACAGGAAGGTGCTGCACAAAACTATTTTGTTAGTAAAAAAATGAATACAATGAAGAGTATCCTGGAACAAATGCTAAAATAAATGGATTCAGTAAAAATCTTTACTAAAGTCTGAGTTTCTTGTGAAATACCACTTTATAATATGTTGATAAGACTACACTTGGAATACTGCATCCAGTTTTGGTCACCACGAAAAAAAGATATGGAGACTCTAGAACAGGCATGTCAAACTCGTGACGTCACATGATGTTGCACGATGTATCGTGACTTTTTCCCCATTCCCGGCAATGGGATGGGTGCGGTTTCGGCATGACGCATCTGGTCCGTGGGCTGGCAGTTTGACATGCCTGCTCTAGAAAGAGTGCAGAGAAGAGCAACAAAGATGATTAGGGGACTGGAGGCTAAAACATGAAGAACAGTTGCAGGAATTGGGTATGTGTTGTCTAACGAAGAGAAGAACTGAGGTGACATGATAGCTGTGTTCCAATGCCACAAAGAAAAAGCATTCAACCTATTCTCCAAAGCACCTGAAGGCAAGACAAGAAGCAATGGATAGAAACTTATCAAGGAGAGAACTAATCTAGAAATAAGGAGAAATCTGCTGACAGTGAGAACAATTAATCAGTGGAATGGCTTGCCTCCAGTAAGTTGTGAACGTTCCATCACTGGGAATTTTTAAGAAGAAATTGGACAACTATTTGTCTGAAATAGTATAAGGTCTCTTGCTTGAGTAGGATATTGGACTAGAAGACTTCCAAAATCCCTTCCAACTCTGTCTTCTGATCATTTAGCTGGCAGTGCTTTTTATTATTGGAACCATTATTTGGTTGTATTACTAGATTTATATATAATACTTTTCAAAATAATATCAAGGATAATATAGGAACATATATTACTTTAAGCTCTTCTCTCTACTGTTGAACAAGAAGATCTTTGTTTCCTTTGGTTTTTTCCCCTCTCTTTTACTTCCCTTCTCTCTACTTGCCTGGCTCCCTCCCTCCCGTCCCTTTTCTCCCATACTTTGCCTAGCAGAGAGACTCACAGTGTGGCAGAGCTGATCTTCTTCCTTGAACTCCCTCCTCCATCCCTCTCTCAGGCAGGCCCAAACTCCTGGCCTATCTTCCCTGATCATGTTCCTCCTTTTTCAAGCCTTTATACAGCTGTGGGAGCCTAGTGCTGCCTCTGAAGCAGCACCTGCCATGGCATGGAAGAGGGAGTGAGGCTTCCTGAAGAGTCGAGCTACTTGTAGAGCCTGGAAACCAGCTGGATCAGGTTGAGGTGAGTCAGCAGGAAACCTCTACCTGGAAGCTTGTGCATCTATATGATGCTCACCACCCTGACCTGAGTTGTTACAAAGTATTGCCGTGGATGCAGAAAATCTATTTATCTTCAGAATCGATCTAATTTATAAAGACACCCATCTATCAAAGTAACTCTGAGCAGCAAACAAAAGTAGAAACCATCAACAATGATAAAACATAACAGATCAAGCCTGCCTCATTTTAAATTGCAAAAAAAAACAAAAAAACCACATCCATGTCAAAGTTCCAGAAATTCCACCCTGGCCCCAGAGTCTGAGAGAAGAGGCAGATCTTCATGGCCTTCTGAAAAATTCATAAGGCTGGGGCTGTATCTCTGAAAGGGCAGAGTTAATAGGGCAGGTGCCATGAAGACACACTTCCTAGGAGTCACCAAGTAAACATTGTCTCATGGCAGCGGCGGGGGGGGGGGGGGGAGAACTGGAGCACGCCTGCTCTGCCAGATCTGGTGGGACATGAGGTACAAGTTTGAAGCCCCTGCCTTAGTATAAAAATTATGGGTTCTTTTAGATCACGATCAACTCTTAATACATTTTATTGCAATACACATATCAAGGAAAAAATAAAGATACTAATTGAACAAAGGGTGTCAACACACTCAAGTTGATTTCAAAGTAACAGGATTTTTAGGTAAATCACTATAGCCAATTAATAAAGTAAGATCTTTCATTTCTGAAGAAAGATAATATACTAAAGTGTGTTGGGAGAGCTACTGGTGCCCACAATGACTAGGCAATCTACCTATGAATGAATAGATATTCATATTTAGTTGCAGGGAAATCAAAGTTTATGTATTGTCATTCTATTTGTTTTCCACAACTTGATATTTGCCAGTCTGTGTGGTGCAAGCATCTGAAAGGCTTCATGTTGATGAAAGCTACATGACAAAGGTTTGCATTTTTTTGAGTAACCTGATATGTACACCCCAAAGTAGTAAACCAAGGGCAAAACTATCAGGCATGCATGAAAAGGTAATATACTTTTACTGTAACTGAGAGCAAGTATAATGTAGCACAGGAGTTCCTACACTTTTTGCCATTGCACCTGCCTGTGTAGTCTTAATGTATAGATCTTCCCTGAAAAATCCAAACACCAAAATGGAGACAAATGAGCAATTAAAACAATACAATTAAATTTTGAGAAAGGTGAATGTGTTGTAACAATGTACAACTAAAAGTCTCTTCACACCTCCCGTGCACTTTGCCAAGGGAGGTGCACCTCGCAGTTTGGGAAACCTTGCTTGTTCTGCCAGGACATAGGCAGCAAGGCTGTTTGCAGTGGGCATTTCAGATAAGAAACACGTAGCTGAACCTGCTTCCATTAGAATGGGAACAGATTTAAGCCTCAAGTACATGAACGCCACAGGAACAGATACATCTTTATAATTCAAGGAAGCAGAACAAAAGCATTATTTGCTAGATGCAGCACAGTATATAAATGAGTGAAAGCAATGTTATTTCATCGCTCACAGTGAATATTAAAAAGTGCTAGAAATCAAGGTTAACCAAGATCATACAAGTAGGATGATGTAGGAAGAATTAAACAAAACAGCATGCAAAAGAATAGATAACTTACCACAGCCTTGAATAAGTTCAAAAGAGGAAAAGAGCAGATTTCTGCATTAAAAACTAATCGGCAGACAACATTATTCAGAACTGATTTCATACATATTTTTTTTTAAAAAAGAGGGAAAGTTTCCCTGGAAAGTTCATCCTCAAAGAACATGCCTGTTGTCCCATCTGATGTCTTGTGGAAGCAAGCATGTACACATACTATAACCAAAATAAGTAGGCAGAAATATGGAGTAGTGTGCAAGCCTTCTACAATGCACTACAAGAATCAGAAGCCAACTAAAAAGCAAAGCTAGAATGTCTACACAAACTAATATCTAATAAAGATTATAGATTTCAAATCAATTAGGAGAAAAAACATCTTCAATTATTTTGTAGCTTTTTTCAAGGATGATTTTGGATACCATCATATATTTTATATTTGCACTGCCTTATCTTCATTTTCCTTTTATTTGTTTAATAATCAATAGTATCAAACTATGACAAGCTGTTATAATGAAGAGGCTCCTTCTGATCTCTGCTTTAAGGAAAAATGAATTTGTCTGTGAGCTGCCCAGGCCATAGTATATAATAACGTTGGCAATATAAATCTTTTAAACTTGTATTATGGGATATCAACTGGGATAACCTCCTCTGTGTCTTACTATCAAACCTTTTGCAGAAGATCAAAATATACTAATCATAAATATGAACTGTTATCTAAAACTGTGGCTAATTGGGGTGGTGGTGGTAATTCTTTGTCATAATATAATCTTAGGTCTTGATCTAGTGCATATTTATTTAGACATTGGTCTATTCACTTCAATGGGACATTGCCAAATCAGAAAGTAGAAGCTTAACCTAAATGTGAGGAAACCTCTAAAGCTATTCTTACAGCTCATTGCCACTACTAATATTTTGTTTCTATTTTTATGTGACTCTAAATTTACATTTTGCTCCATGAATATTACTATAGATAAATATTCAATACAGAAAGCATACCAAGTCAACTAGTCCAACCCCTATGATATTCACCTGTGGAATGTGTTTTTTACTGCAATCTCTCTAAAAGGAGAATTCATTGGGAAATGTGTAGTTTAGCTTAAAGTTCACCCACAGTAGTCACTTACTTGGCCATAAAATGCCACACGGTAGTATCGTCCAAATAAGCGTTTTTCAGAATTCACAACTTCTGCGACTTTCAGATAGGATCTATGGATGTCATAGTACAATTCTGACAGCCTCTGAAGTAATAGAATGAGAGTACATTTTAAAATAAAAAAACCATGGTATTCAAACCAATTCATGTAACCAACTTATTCTCAACAATGCTACTAGCTTTCGAGTCAACTGATTAAAGGGAACGTTCCAAATGTAACATGCATATATGATTACCTTAAGAGTATCAGTTTCCATTTGTATTATTTTCCTATTTTTTCTCAGTGATTTTTCTATCTTTTCTCATATTACAAAATATTTGTTAAAGAGGGAGGGCAGAATAAATATGGGATGCTTTTATTGGTAGTGCTAAGTGTCCTCCATCTGGAACTATCTAGGAGGCATGTGTTCAAACACATTTATAATTATAGTATGAATTATATGTAGCAGAATTGGGATGAGAATGGGGCCAGTTGAGAGGCTTTGCAGGAGCCCTGCCGATTAGGCAGGAAGATGAGGAGCTCCGGCAGCTGCTATGGGTCTGGCGGCATGGAGTGGCTCGGAGGAGGGAAGAAAAAGGAGGAGGAAGAAGATAGAAGGGAGGAAGAGAGAAGGCTTGGTGGAGCTTGCCATTCTGAGCCAGCTGATTGAAGAGACAGTAAGAAGCTGGGGTTTTCACGTTTGCTTTTTTTGCTTCGTTACAGGCAAGCCAGACGAGAGGGGGAGGGATTGAAAGAGTGAGAGTAGTTTCTGGAACTGTTTGCTTGAAGCAGGTCAGGCAGGGGGGGATAGAGGGTGAGAGTAATTTCTGGAGCCATTTGCTGGAAGCAGGCTAGGCACAGAGAGAGAGAGAGTGGAACTAGCTTGCCGGAGCTGTTTGCTTGAAGCAGGCCAGGGAGGGAGGGAGGG
>NW_015392062.1:7693-12175 GCF_001527695.2 Protobothrops mucrosquamatus | reverse complement strand
GTCAGCTTGCCCTTGGAAGAATGCTGATGGAAACTATAAAAAACAAAACAAAAGCATCAATACACTTTTCTTGTGCACATTTCCTCATAGTAGAAGTTATCACAATCTTACACTTTTACAAACTGGCTACACAGCAAGAGAATTCATTCTTGATGAAGCTATACATCTTTAAAACTAGAATATATAACTTGTAAGGGACATTATACAGTAGATCATATAGTTCACCTGCTTGCTAGGTACAGGAATCCATTAAAACAGGGTTCCCAACCCCTGGTCCATGGACCAGTACTGGGCCACAGCATGCCAGCAACCGGTCCGCACAAACAAGCAAAGCCCCATCTGTGGGATGCAGGCAGCATACAAAACTATGCATTCTCCGGTCTGTGGAAAAACCTTTCTCCACGGAACCGGTCCCTGGTGCCCAAAAGGTTGGGGACCTCTGCATTAAACCATCTCTCATGAGTGGCCACCAAATCCCTATTTGAAAATCTCTTTTTAGTAGTTTTATACAGATTGTTCCATTGATTAGTACCTCTTATTTCCTCATACCCCTCCTAATTTTCAACTGGAATTTCATCATTTTTAATTTCAATCCCTTGGTCCTTGTACTGCCCTCAGTTTGAACAGAGAACAAATCTATACAGTTTTGCTGATAATAACCTTTTAATTATCTGTAAAACATTACACTATCTCCTCTAAGAAGTCAAACAGTCCAAACTCCACTTTCTTTTAAAAATATCTTAAAACTTAGATATAGAAATCATGGCTCTGCCCTTCACAGCAAGTCATCTGTTCAGAAAATGTCTGTTATCTCTCAATAGCCAACAGAGAAGAATGAAAGAGAAGAAGGGATTCCTACAAATAAGAAGCCATACATGGACTTACCTTACTCACAAACAATCTCAAAGCAGCAAATACATGTTTGAGAGCTGCTGCAGAATTATTAATTTGTAAAAATAATAGGTAAGTATCAAATACTTTCTTCATCATTGTATTCTGGCAATCTGACTGCTGCAGCTGTCTCTGAAAAGTAATAAATACATTTCAGCTTTCTAAATTTAAACTGTTGGGATCTTTTATTTTTTTCCCTCCTCTCCTCTCCCCTCCCTCCCCTGCCTTTTCTTTTTTTCTTCTTTTCTTCTTTTCTTTTTTTTCCAAATATGAGCAGGCATTTTTAACATTTTTAATATTAGTTAAATTTCTCAAAGTTTCTTAGAATAGTTTTGTTTTTGCCTCAGACCATCTTTCTCTCTTCTGCCAAAGCTTCATTATTATTTTGGTGATGATGATAATGGTGGGTGGTGGTGATTTAGGAACTCTTTTATCCAGCACTACAAGATATTTCCCTAAGTTTTACAGCTTAGTAGGAAAGCACATAGTTTGGAAATAGATGGCCTTAGTTTCAATTCTAAGCAAATCCTAAAAAGGCTAAGAAAGTATTTGGTCTGCAGTACTGAAAAACTATGCTACAGCATTCTCAACCTGGTATACTAAATCAGGGATCCTCAACCTTGGCTTTGCTGGCTGAGGAATTCTGGGAGTTGAAGTCCACAAGTCTTAAAGTTGCCAAGGTTGAGGACCCCTGTACTAAATCATTCTATAAAAGGGCAACTGATACCATGGCATAGGTATATTAGAAACTGTAGTAAAACATGTTTGGCAGTGCCAGGTTAAATGGACCAGCGAAGTGACTCTGTACTCTTTATCAGATTTTGAAAGCTTCAATTATAAGCTGTCTACATATATGAAACATTTCACTTGTTGATTCTCTGCTTCCATAAAATAACAGCTCAGCATAAATTATAGACATTGTGACTTTCATGTAAAAAGTTTCACACAGAAAAATGTTACCTGATGATGCTCAGTGAAAAGACATAACAGATCGAGTATAGAAAGGCAAACTTCTGTTGCCGTGTTGGCTTCCGTATCTACATAACTCACAAGATCTGTTTCATTAGAGGCACCTACAACCAAAGAAACATTACAGAAAAATTTTATAGTCATCTACAAATGACAATAGTCACTGATGAACTATCATCTCTCTAAATATGCTTCTACATAAAATTAGACTTTCTTAGCAAGTTTTACTCTGAAATTGCTATTGGATTTCAATATTTGGTTTCAATATTTCTATAAAGATTTTTTTTTATTTTATAAAACATGCTCAAATAAATCATAATATACTTGTCTCTAGACGAAATGCACTGGTGAGAATGACCGAAAAGATAATTGGCAGTTCCCTCCCTCCCACCCAGGACATAGCACAGAAGCACTGCTTGAGCAGGGTCCGTAAGATTATCTGGGACACTACACGTCCTCTTCATGACCTGTTTTCCTTGTTACCTTCTGGGAGGAGGCTTCGTAGTATCCGCAGCAGAACATCTAGATTCAGCTATAGTTTCATTCCATATAGCATTAACCTTGTAAACTCTCAAGCCTCCTCCTTACGTTATATATTTAAGATGGACAGTATTTAATATTTATTTGTTATGTATATGTAGGGGGCTGAGTCTATACATATGTTGTACATAGTATGTTTAGGTGTGTGTCATGTATGTGTTTTACTTTGAGAGCGGGCAACTAAATTTCATTTTTGATGTGTGCCATTGTGCCCACAGTATAAAAATGACAATAAAGGTTATCTTATCTTATCTTATCTTACTTTTCTGCTTTGGTTTTGGATAGATATTTCACATCCATATCCCTTCTTCAAAATTTCAAAGAAATGAATTCTTTGAAAAATATAACATTAATTTGAGGAATAAAAAGATCTTGCAACAGACAGTGCACTCACTTGATACAATTTTACATTTTTGTTCTGGTTGTAAGATTCTAAAAAAAATTAGATGATTTGGCTATACAAATTAAGCAAATAAATAAATAAATAAATTTTGTCAGGGCTTGTAAGTGTTTTAGGATTGAAAACTCAGGGTACAAATAGTAAATAAATATATGTATCTAAACTATATACCAAATTCTAATTCTGAATAAATTGTACACAAAAATATTTTATGATATTTATTTTAAAAATAATTAACCTACTTATGTTTATTCTTTCTTATAAACTTGTCTTTTTTAAATATATTTTTGCATACTTAAGAATGATGAAAGGTATTTGCATATGTCAAAGAATATCTCCCTGGGCCCACAATTGCTCAGTTATTGCGTACATGTTTATTGTAATTTTTGCTACGTAGTTTAGCAGGGCTAGAGAATCTATTTATAGCATTGACAGTGCAAACCTATGCATATCTTCTGGTTTTCTGACTGCATTCAGTTATGAAGTCTACTGATTGCTCACATTTCAATGAATTAATGCACATGGTTATCAATAAACAATAGGATGCTAATTAATCAACCTATTTTTTTTATCATTTTATAAATTACGTGCAGTAGAAATAATTTATGGTAATAAGTAAACATGTGAGAACTACATGATGTCTATTTTTTATGCTAAAAATGATAGAGTGAAATTGTCTTAATAATATACAACAGCTGGCCCTCACTCTTAATGTTCCATAACAACTGAACAAGCATAAATGACAAGAACATGGATGATATCATAAAAATATTTATGTATATGCAAAAGCATAAAATTCACAAAAATACACAACACAATCTAGGAAAACATGACTTTTCTATAGATATTGAGACCTGGTAAATGTTTCGCTGTATATACATAAAACTGAACAATGATACAACAAAAAATAATGGCTATTATTCTCTCACATTATTTACATAACATTGAATTGAGAATGTTATTTCATTAAGTACCACCATTGTCCCATTAAAAGTTCAACTACAAAATCATACTTTATACTTACTTGGAATGGTACTATCTATCATCTGTAGGAGTTTATGATTGGAAAGGGCATTTTTCCCACGGATTATTGGTAAAGTTTGGGATCTATGATGCTTGTGAACCTCACTGCTAGAAGCAGAATGTGCCCTGCAAAATGAGAAGACAGTTCCTCAGACATATTCCCAAAATTTTTCCAAACCTTTAGACAGATTTGTTTTTCATCTTCTCTACTGCATTATTTCTGGACGTGAATATTTCCAACGAAGTAGTAAGCTTATTACACAATATACAGACGGAATTATACTAAGCCTTGCTAAAAAAAAAGTTAACTAGATAGGAATTGTCCACATGTTAATGGAACAAAGCTCTACCAAATAAGTGGTATACCTATCAAAAGCCTTGTAGGTATACCAAAGGGTCTGTTTGAGCAGTAGAGAACCAACTCATGCTATCTTGGGGGGGGGGGATTCTTTGTACTCCGGCACACTTCTCGATTAGACCCAACGGCAATGCTGAAATGATAGTTTAGTATTCTGGGATTCATAGTTATGTACATCTGAAGGCATAAGATATCTAAAAAGGTAAATTATTAAAAGGGTATTTGACACCATGGAGTCCAATTAGAAATTTCAACACAGACTTTTAAAAAAGATCAATTTTGGTGGGAACTTTGAAGGTCA
>NW_015392062.1:4279-7243 GCF_001527695.2 Protobothrops mucrosquamatus | reverse complement strand
ATCTACCTGCTGTTGAATCCTTCCAGATTCTCAATGGTGTACAACAACAATATACATACTTAGCCTCTGTTGAGCCATCATGGCTGTTTTGCATTAACCCTCCATGTATTTTGTTAAATCTTACCACTGTGGCAGAAGTCCAGAGGTTTGACAGGATGAACTGGAGCCTTTCAATGTTCCATTATTCCGGGTGGTCTGAGCAAACTTAACTGCAGCAGCAATTTTCCTGATAAAAGAGAATAAAATTTAAAACTGCATTATAATATCATTTATTACTATAAATATTAGGAAAATTTATCAAAAAAGGTCTTGTATTCTATTACCGATATGACATTTATATCAGAATCATATTCTATTATTAGAAAATAGGTCTCATAGCGAAGAATTCTTATGAAAACTTTATAGTAAGATTTCCAAACACAATCCATATTATTTATCTCATTAAACTAAACTTCCATTAAAGTCAGTTATGTTTTATACTTGCAGCCTGTTCTTATGCAAAAGTTTATGGGCACTTAATGAAAATTCACAAAAAGCATTTATTTTGGAACTTTATGAACTAGGATTCATTGTAATTCATCCTCATCCTCATCTAGATTCAATACACACACATACTAAAGTTTCTTGCAGTTACATATGTACTTCAAATATTTTGCTACTTGTTTGATAAATAAAACATTACCTTACTATATTTCGTTTTCCTAGATATCTGAAATTCTGAAGGCAAACCCTAAAAGATTAAAAAAAATGGAACAATCTCAAATGGTTTTTCTTCACAGCATTAGTTCATTTCTCTCACAAAATATCACAGCTAGAGTTCGGTAAGAATGAGAATTCCATTAGTAAAATCATTCAGGTAAATAACTGCATTGGTGCTAGTTTCATGCAGGAACTGTTTTTTCACTCTCTTGCCACAAAAGCCAAACTTCACCATCATATTTAGCAGACAGATGTTTGCTTTATGTTGATTTAAATGTGTTATAAACAATTTGTAGATTTCCAAGCAGTGAAAAGAAAGGCTCTTCCAAATTGTAACTGTGTGTTTTGTTAAATTGTTATTGTACAATATCAAAAGCGATTGCATAAAAACTGTCCACTGTCAATAGCAAAGCTACTGTATAGGCCGCTATCTGGAATGGCCTGAGTGAAGTTGTTACTCATTTTCTGCTGTTTCCTTTCCCCACAAGGCACTTCCGTGACTCCAACTTTCCATTTCCTAAGCAGTGAAATACCAACTGTTCAGGTTTATGTAATGCTATTACTGCTGCAATGTAGTTAGACAGTGAGTTCCTTTCTTTTATTATTTATTTATTAAACTTATATGTTGCTCCTCTTGCTTGGAGGTGACTCTTGGCAGCTTACAATCATGAAACCCAATAAAAACATTAAAATGATAAATAATAACATTCATTTAGCATAAAATTGGCAAAGATGGAGAGGAAGGGAGGGAGGGAGCATCATGCACATAGGGGAAAAGGTGGGGTCTTATCTTAGTCTATTGACCACCTCCAAAATGATGTACCCTCATTGGGACCCCTGGACAGTTGGCAAAGCCAGATCTTCAGGCGGTTTCAGAAGGCCAAACCCATATTCTTTTCATCAGGAGAATATATAACAGTTGGGAAAATATATAACCCTATTCTGTATTGCCTACAGTTTGATGGACAGGTTGGTGGAAACCTCCTCAATCAACATGGATCAACTACGAAAAGCAGAAAAGGCCATATTTATCCATACAAGGCTAAGGTTTCCTAGTCTTTTATAAAAAGGCAAATGAATATTGCTACATTTTTTTCATATATAGTTAGCTGGCCCTATGTATGATGACAATAATATGCAAAGTTGTGCTAAAAGAAGAAACTGACAAAAAAACCACGCTTGTTTACACAGAGGTAAACACAGTTGAACAGAATTCAGTTCTAGGTTACTATATATAATTTTGTCATTTAAGAGACGGTAGACCAGACTTTTTCAATTTCAATTATATCTGCACCCCAATTTAATTATATTAGGATTAACAATAACAGCAATATAACATGAAGGCTGGTATAATGAGAATTGTAGCCCAAAATGTCTAGAACATGTTTCTCAGTCTTGACATCATTCAGAGATTGTGGCATGCATGATTTCCATAGACAGAATTTGATTCTACACAGATACAGATGGACATAGACCCAGATAGACTCAGATCCACAGATCCAGACCCATAGATCCTACCCACATCCACAGACCCACATATAGACACACAAATACACAGCTGCACAACTGCACACAAACACACACACGCACACACACATACAAACACACAGTTATGTAAGTTAGTTATTTGACTCCCAACAGTGATCAATCAAAGCTTGCAAAACTGGGTGTAAGATTGTGAAATATTGTCAGATTTCATGAATACAGAAAAATGGATGCTTTAAAAATTAAAATGGGATGGGAAAAGAGAAGCACTGGCATCATATAAAATTTCTACATTATTCTACTATGACAAGATAAGCAGTTTTTTAATTCAAGTTACAAAAGACTGAAGACAAGAAATATTACCTATGATACTTATAGACTGTACATTGTGATTTTTTCTTTTATTCTTTACTAACTAAGTAAAGAAAAAACATTAACATTTCACAATTTAAATCCACATGATATCAACATTCATGGAAGATTGGAGAGATTGCTAAACTGCATAACTTTAGGTGGGATATGCATTTCTTTTGAAAGACTTAAAAATATGGGGATTGAAATGTATAATTATTCTTTAGCATAAGATCTCGACCATCTCCTTGGTTTACCGAGGGGCTGAGAGAGATGAAACGTCGGAAAAGACGCCTAGAGAGCAGTTGGAGGGCCAGCCGAACCGAATCCGATCGAGCACAGGTAAGGATACATCTTAGATCCTACCTTGTGGCGATGAGGAAGGCTAGGACTAACTACTATGCCTCACTCATCGCGTCATCAGATAAT
>NW_015392062.1:0-2378 GCF_001527695.2 Protobothrops mucrosquamatus | reverse complement strand
TGGCGACCCCCAGGGGGAGGGCCTTCTCTGTGGGTGCCCCCACCCTCTGGAACGAACTACCCCCCGAGATCCGGACGATCCCGGATCTCTTAACCTTCCGCCGCGCCCTCAAGACATGGCTTTTTCAACAAGCGGGACTGACCTAGGGTGAATTTTAAATAGGGAATAATTTTTAAAGATTTTAATAATGACACAGCCACTAATATATTTGGTTTTTAATTGGTTTTATAGGGGAAATGTTTTTTGTGTTGTTTTTTAACATGCTGTGAGCCGCCCTGAGTCCCGTGGGGAGAAGGGCGGCATAGAAGTTAGTGAAATAGAAATAGAAATTTGCCTCTGATTTAATTAATACCAACAACAGCCTTGGAAGAACAAACCTCAAAGTGAGCTTACTCTAAAATGCTGAAAAAATCTGTTATTTCTGTAAATGGTGCCCTCTGCCAGTAGGAGATCAGTGTATCTAGGAAGAGACAATGAAAAGATATGAATATATTATTTATTCTCTTACATCAAGTACTCTATCACACTCTATAGTATGTTAAGAATGAATATAATCCATCAGACAGAACCCAATGGCAATATTTACAGTAACAACTTGTTATCAACACTGTATGGATCATCAGCATTCTCAGCTTTTGAAACACCTGAAATACTAGAACAACCTTGTTAATTCTTTTAAAATAAAACCCTACTATTAGTTTTTATAGATGTTTGTTATCAATAAATCAATCTGATATGCAGATGCTAAGAAATGAGTGGATTAAAGAATGTGAGGTTCAAAATCTAAGGGACTGGTTTGGACAAAACTCAGCAGCACTTTTTCATGTGGCTGCTGATAAAAACAGGATCGCCAACATGATCGCCAACGTCCGATAACGGATATGGCACAAGAAGAAGAAGAGGTTCCTATATTGCCTAGATAACAAGAGAGTGGATGGGTTCCCCGTGTCGTTACTATGGCCAAAAGACTGATATTATGGCATTGGAAATGATAAATGTATGGGTTGAAGTCCTGATTATAGTTACTATCTATGAGTGGATTGACTATAAACACAGACTTTGTATGGACAAATATAACGAAATATGGAACTCATTTATATAAAATATAGTAGGTTAAAACATGATTATGTAGTTATATAAATATTTTAGAAACATTTATGTACTCGAATTAGAATTGCTTTAGATAATCATATAAAGAATTGTAATTATTTACTGCTAAAATGATACATGTTTTTTCCCCTACATTGTATTTTTTTACTTTTTTAAAAGAACCCATTTTCTATTTCTTTTTCTCTTTGATAATGTGTGTATTTTACCATAATTAACTTTGTGATTTGTAGTTTCCCTTTTTTGTCACTATTTAAAAGCAATACAAATAAATAAAAAACCCTTATCTGTCAGAACTCATTTAGCCAAAACTAATCACTATTGTCATATTTTCCAAGGGGTATTTCCTACCAGCAGAATTCAGAAAACTGTTGTTTTACACACTAGATATTGTATTAAACTCAGTTCCCATTCTTTGTGGATTTCATAATTTATCATGTGCTTAATAATAAAAACCAGACATGATGGTTTTTAATTTAAGATAGGAAATGTTATGATGGAATAGCAGGAAAATATAGCCTTTGATATAAAAGTATCTCAGTTCTAGAAAACTAGAAAGTATGATAAAAAATATCCTCAAAACAACTTGATTACAACTGTTGGCTCAGTGGTTAGAATGCAGCATTGCAGGGAAATTCTGCCCACAGCCAGGAATTCAATTCTGAAAGAGCTCCAGGTTGACTCAGCCTTGTGTTGTTCCAAAATTGGTAAAATGAGGACCCAGATTGTTGTGCCCAATATGCTGATATTGTTAATTACCCAGAGAATGCTGTAAAGCACAACGGGATGGTATATAAGTCTAAGTGTTATTGCTATTGCTATTGTGTTAGGTGTATATGGAAGTAGAAAAGGATGTGACAGGCTTTAACGATTCTGTTATAATAACTTTATTAACTGTATCAATATACTCTCTTAGAGACCCCATTCCCTGATCTTCCCTATCCTGAAGGACTGACAGATCATCTTAATTTTTCATACTTGCATGTATTTTATTTCAGAAGCTCTTTATAAACAATTAATTTCAACTTGTCTGAAGAGTAAAAAGGTATTTTTTACAGATATGTATAAGGAAGAAGAATACAGAGAAAACAAAGAGAAAGAAAAGTAGTAGCACTAGTTGAGAAAAGAAAATGTCTTTGCTGACTGCTCACACTGGCTTTGCACACTGCTGCTTTAAATCCACTCTCTGTTGTCTTGTAAACCTAGCAATTAAGAGATTTCTCCCAAACAAATATGATCTTCAGCAGAAAAGTAATAAAGCAGGCACAGAT
>NW_015392061.1:22715-25860 GCF_001527695.2 Protobothrops mucrosquamatus | reverse complement strand
TGGCCCTTCCTAAGGCTTGCACTTACACGTGTGCGCGCGCGTGTGTACTGCATGTGCAGGCATGCCATTTCAGCCAGGCATTTGCTGCCCTCCGACGCCCATCCTCCCTACCCTTCCAACGGATCCCCTCCTGTTTGGACCGAGCCGACGGGCGTCGCACTCACAGCGGACACTCCAAGAACCGGGAATCGGAGCAGCGCGGTCGAGGGAGGCCGGACGGGTGCAACGGGTTAAGCTTTGCAAAGCCGCAGCCAGCCGGGAACCCGACCCGGGAATGGTAGGGGGGGGAGGGTGGAATTGCGGAGTGGGGGGGGGAGAAAGGCACTTCTCTCCCCTCTTCCCCGGGCGGCTCTTCTTACCTCCTTCCTTCCCTCCCACCGCTGTCAAGTCGGGCCGCTCGCCTGGCGCGCGCGCCGCGCTCGGGCTCCGCTTCGCTTTTCCGCGCGGAGAAAACAGGAGGGGGAAAAAAAAAAAAAGTCCTTGTCTTCGCGAAGGTGCGCGCGCGCACGCTCGCTTCCCCCCCCCAGCCGCCGCCGCCGCCGCCTGTTCTAGGCAGCCGAACTTGTCTGCTTTAACCCCTCCGCGTCCCTTTTCCCCGGAGAAGGACGGGGGGGTTGCTTGGGATAATGGAGCCTCAGCGGGGCAGAGCGGGCCCGTAAAGTCGCCCTGCTCCTTGAGGAGGGAGGAAGAGGGAGAGGAAACGGAGCAGCTGCTCCAAAGAAGGCGCTTTTCCTTCATAAGCGGGAGGGGGAACGGTGCCAAGGAGAGAAGCCATAGAGTAGGGATAGGGAACGATGGCCCTTTTATGACTTGTGGACTTCAACTCCCAGAATTCCTGAGCCAGCCAGGCTGGCTCAGGAATTCTGGGAGTTGAAGTCCACAAGTCATAAAAGGGCCGTCTTTCCCCATGCTGGCTCAGGAATTCTGGGAGTTGAAGTCCACAAGTCATAAAAGGGCCGTCTTTCCTCATGCTGGCTCAGGAATTCTGGGAGTTGAAGTCCACGTGTCATAAAAGAGCCAAGGTTGCTTACCCCTGGCTAAGATATATGTAGTGGTCTACTACGTCTAGTTCTTCTCCAGATATAAACATTTTTCTTTCTTTAGTGAATTTATTAAACAAACCTGGCTCTTTTTCAGGTTTGTCCCAAAGGTGCTTTTTTCAAGAGGCAACTGGACTTTCTTTGTTTTTCCTTGAAGACGTTTTGCTTCTCATCCACGAAGCTTCTTCAGCTCTGACTGGATGGTGGGGAATGGAAGGATTTATACTCCTTTGCAGACCGCTGGTCATTTGCATTGTTTTATGCTCTATTTGCAAGGAGAATAAGTAAATAAATATATATCATGATGATGATGTTGGAAGGGACCTTGCAGGTCATCTAGTCCAACTCCTGCTCAGGCAGGAAACCCTATACCATTTCGGACAAATGGCTGTCCAGTCTCTTCTTAAAAACTTCCAGTGTTGGAGCATTCACCGCTTCTGGAGGCAGGTTGTTCCACTGGTTAATTGTTCTAACTGCCAGGAAGTTTCTCCTTAGTTCTAGGTTGCTTCTCTCCTTGCTTAGTTTCCACCCGTTGCTTCTTGTCCTGCCTTCAGGCGCTTTGGAGAATAGCTTGACTCCCTCTTCTTTGTGGCAGCCCCTGAGATATTGGAAGACTGCTATCATGTCCCCCCTCGTCCTTCTCTTCAGTAAACTAGACATACCCAATTCCAGCCACCGTTCTTTGTATGTTTTAGCCTCTAGTCCCCTAATCATCTTTGCTCTTCTCTGTACTCTTTCTAGAGTCTCAACATCTTTTTTACATCGTGGTGACCAAAACTGGATGCAGTATTCCAAGTGTGGCCTTACCAAGGCATTGTAAAGTGGTATTAATACTTCACGTGATCTTGATTCTATCCCTCTGTTAATGCAGCCCAGCACTGTGTTGGCCTTTTTGGCAGCTGCAGCACTATCTTGAAGTTCTGTTGTAGTTAACCATACAGGTTAACCATACTTTGCATATACGCCCCCACAGCATTGCTAGCTTAATCTGGATTTATTTATTAAATTTATATGCCACCCATCTCAGTCTGAAAAGCGACTCTGGGCGGCTTACAATTAAAATCCTAAATATTAAAATATTTCAAATGTTAAAATAGGGTATAAATCCACCAGCCGCCTTCAACAAGCTAAGTGGCAGAGCCAGGTTTTAAACATCCTTAAAATGCTAAATCGCTGAATTAGCTGGATTAACTCTAGGCCCACACAACATACTTGACTAGCCTAGTTAAAAACCCAAGGGTGGCATTCACGCCTCACGTTAAATATGGTTAATGCATGTTTTGATTCCATGGAGAGAATTTACAAGGTAAATTCTATAACTAGGCTATTAAATAAGTCACAAATTAGCTAGGCACATTTTGGAAAGTCCGTTCACCTCCCGCAAATTTCAAAGCTGCATTTCTACAAAAAAGACAACAAGTGATGGCTTCTGAACAATGTGTTCAAGGGATAATATGATAGCAGTCTTCCATTATCTAAGAGGCTGCCCACAAAGAAGAGGGAATCAACCAGTGGTGGGATTCAGCCAGTTCGCACCATTTCGGCAGAACCGGTAGCTAATTTTTTGTTGCCCAGGCCCAGAATGGGCTTCCGGTAGCGGCATCCACACAGAGAACCGGTTGTTCACATATTTGAATCCCACCACTGGAATCAACCTATAAGCACCTGAAGGCAAGTCATGAAGCAATGGATGGAAACTAATCAAGGAGAGATCCAATCTGGAAATAAGGAGAAATTTCCTGAGAACAATTCCAATTTATGTTAGAACAGTTTGCCCTCAGAAGTTGTGGGTGCTCAACGCTGGAGGTTTTTAAGAAGAGACTGGACAGTCACTTGTCTGGAATGGTATGGTCTCCTGCTTGAGCAGGGGGTTGGACTAGAACAAGGCTTTTCAACCAGTGGTACAGGTACCACCTGTGGTACATTGGCATCTGGCAGGTGGTACGCGACCATCCTAGAAAAGTGGTAGCGGGGGAGGGGAATGAGCTGAACCGGTGGCAGCACCGCACAAGCCTGAGCGAGAGATGGCTGGAGCTGCAGGGCTGTCAGGGCTCAGCGGAAGCGCCAGGATCAATGCCGCTTTCTGGCTGATCGGTGCTTCTTCT
>NW_015392061.1:12677-20617 GCF_001527695.2 Protobothrops mucrosquamatus | reverse complement strand
ATGTCCTAAGGCAGGGGTAGGCAACTTTGGCTCTTTTATGACGCGTGGACTTCAACTCCCAGAATTCCTGAGCCAGCCATGCTGAGGGGAAAGGGAGAGGTTTCCAAGCTGAGCCATGCTGGCTCAGGAATTCTGGGAGTTGAAGTCCACGAGTCATAAAAGAGCCAAGGTTTGCCTACCCCTGTCTTAGATAATCTTTATTGTCATTTTTTTTACTGTGGGCACAACGGCACACATCAAAAATGAAATTTAGTTGCCCTCTCTCAAAGTGAAACACATACATGACACACACCTAAACATACTATGTACAACCTATGTCTAGACCCACACTCTTACATATCCATAACAAATAAATATTAAATACTGTCCATCTTGAATATATAACGGAAGGAGGAAGTTTGAGAGTTCACAAGGTTAATGCTGTATGGAGTGAAACTATGGCTGAATCTGGATGTTCTGCTACGGATACCACGAAACCTCCTCCCAGAAGGTAACAAGGAAAACAGGTCATGAAGAGGATGTGTAGTGTCCCAGATAATCTTACGGACTCCCCTCACCTGCCTATCTCCCCTGCCTGTCTCTGCCTGCCTTGCACTCCGGAGTGTCATCCTTATCCCAAAGGTGCTTTTTCAGGAGGCAACTGGACTTTCTTGTTTTTCTGTGTGAGAGAAACCCCCAACTCACTTGTTGTATCTCATAGCAATTCACAATTGTTAAAGAAGACAGGTGCCCGTTTACCTGCAGGTTCTCCTTCTTCTGAACTCTGAAAAAATGTCTCGTTTTTCTCTCCCAGCCAAGAGACATCACTTTGGGGTGACAGTGGACCTTCTGCAGCAGATAACAAAAAAAGCAATACAGACATATGAGTTAATTTCTACATTTCTAGCGGTAGACAAGGATTTCAATCCTTAAGAACAGGAATCGGTTGACCTCAACTATCCCATTAATCTAAGCTCAAGAATGGCCAGTGAGTAATGCCGATGAGCTACAGACACGGATACCGTTAATGATGCTATCTTTTAGGAAGCCTGTAGCAGCAGGCAACTGAGTTTGCCAAAGAGCTAGACTAGATGACCTTCTGGGTTCCCACACAGTGTCTCTACAATGGTTTGCTTGGAGGGCCAAAATTTACGTGGCTGAGTGAAACATTTATAAAGTGAGTTTTGTCCCATTTTACGACTTGTCTTGCCACGGTTGTTAAGTGAATCGTTGCATTTTGTTAAGTTAGTAACGCGGTTGTTAAGTGAATCCGGATTCCCCATGGACTTGGCTTGTCAGAAGGTTGCAAAAGCTGATCACATGACCCCGGGACCTGCAACCATCATAAATGTGAGCCAGTTGCCAAGCGTCTGAATTTAGATTGTGTGATCATGGCGGTGTCGCAACGGTCGTGTGAAAAATGGTCTAAGTCACTTTTTTTTGTTAGTGCTATTGTAATTTCGAATGCTGACTCCTGAGAAATAGATTCATTTTCTCTCGAAGGGAGCCTTGAGGCTAAGACCCTGCTCTCCAGTTTATTCAATGTTGGCTTCTTACAACCAGGCCTCACACTTATGACCATCGCAGCATTCCCAGAGTCATGTGATCAAAATCCAATTGCTTGACAACCAGCATGTATCTAAAATGGTTGCAGAGTCCATCAGTGATTTATCAGCCATCTTCTTCTTCTTCTTGTGCCATATCCATTATCGGACGTGGGCGATCATGTTGGCGATCCTGTTTTTATTAGCAGCCGCACGAAAAAGGTGCTGCTGAGTTTTGTCCAAACTAGTCCCTTAGATTTTGAAGCCACGATGTTCTTCTTCTGCCTGGACCTCGTTGGCCTTCCATCTTTCCCTGGAGGATTAAATGGAGTATGCCGTATTTTTCTGGGTGTCGCATCACATGTCCGAAATATTCTAATTTTCGTTTTTTAATTGTTTTGATGATTTCCCTTGGCTTTCCCAGGCGGCTTATCCCCTCCTCATTTCTGATCTTGTCAACCCAGCTTATACGTAACAGCCGCCTGTAAATCCACATTTCAAATGCTTCTAGTCTCTTCAGGTGGCCTTCTGTCAGCCATAGCAAAAAAAAGAGACCACAACTCATTTAACAACTGCCTTGCTTGCTGATCCAACTGCGTTCATAAATCGAGGGCTACTTGTACAAAAGGTGCCTTTCTGCATGTTTGCTCGGGGATGGGGAAAGCAAATGAGGTCACAGATTAATTGCAAGCATGGTACCGACTGGATCTGGGTGGAAATTAAATAGGCACCGTGGGGAACCCAGAGAAGGATCAGCTACTATAGAATATCAAGAAGCTGAGTGAGGATCACAGAATCCTAGAACCACAGAGTTAGAAGAGACCCCCGGGATCATCTGTCTAGCTGCGCTTTGCAGTGTCCAGAAAAACAAACAAAACCATCCTCCACAGCTGGCTATTCATCCGCTCCTTAAAAACTTTTGAAGCAGGAGAACACAACCACTGTAAGATTTAGAATAGAGTAGAGTAGAATAGAAGAATACAGAATAGAATAGAATAGAATAGAATAGAACAGAATAGAATATGGAAAATAGAATAGAATAGAATATGGAAAATAGAATAGAATAGAATATGGAAAATAGAATAGAATAGAATAGAATGTAGAGTAGAGTAGAGGAGTAGTAGTAGTAGTAGTAATAATAACAATAACAATAACAACAACAACAACAACAACAACAATAATAATAATAATAATAATAATAATAATAATAATAATAATAATAATAATAATAATAATAATAATAATAATAAAGTTGGAAGGGACCTTGGAGGTCATCTAGTCCAACCCCCTGCTCAGGCAGGAAACCCTATACCATTTCAGACAAATGGTTGTCCACTCTCTTCTTAAAAACTTCCAGTGTTGGAGCATTCACTACTTCTGGAGGCAGGTTGTTCCACTGGTTAATTGTTCTAACTGTCAGGAAGTTTCTCCTTAGTTCTAGGTTGCTTCTCTCCTTGATTAGTTTCCATCCGTTGCTTCTTGTTCTGCCTTCAGGTGCTTTGGAGAATAGCTTGACTCCCTCTTCTTTGTGGCAGCCCCTGAGATATTGGAACACGGCTATCATGTCCCCCCTCGTCCTTCTCTTCATTAAACTAGACATACCCAATTCCAGCAGCCTTTCCTTATATGTTTTAGCCTCCAGTCCCCTAATCATCTTTGTTGCTCTTCTCTGTACTCTTTCTAGAGTCTCAACTTTTTTTTACATCGTGGTGACCAAAACTGGATGCAGTATTCCAAGAGTAGAATAGAATGTAGAGTAGAGTAGAATAGAACAGAATATGGAAAATGGAATAGAATAGAATATGGAAAATATAGAATAGAATAGAATAGAATAGAATAGAATAGAACAGAACAGAACAGAACAGAACAGAACAGAATAGAATATAGAGTGGAGTAGAGTAGAGTAGAGTAGAGTATATAGAGTAGAGTAGAGTAGAATAGAATAACAGAGTTGGAAGTGACCTTGGAGGTCTTTTAATCCAGGGGTCACCAACCTGTGCACCACGGCTCACTACTGGGCCGTGGCCTATTGGCCACTGGGCTGTGTGAGTGGCTGGCTAGTGCGTGCACACACCCCCTTGCATCATTCGGGCACCACCATTGCCACGAGTGTTGCATGGGCACCACTGTCACTGCAAGCGTTGTGCAGGTGACAGCGTCTCCGCAAGCATTGTGTGGGCGCTAGCGTCGCCACAAGCATCACACACATGCTTGCAGCCATGTTCGTGCGTGGCCATGTTCGCACATGCGCCTGTGCGTAGAGGCATCCGCCCCTTCCTTTCTCACCAGACCACCAACCTGGAAAGGTTGGGGATCCCTGTTCTAGTCCAACCCCCTGCTTAGGCAGGCAACCCTATTCCATTTCAGACAAAGAGTTGTCCACTCTCTTCTTTTTTTGTACACCTTTGTACACATCTTACTGCCAGGATATTTTCTTTACATTTCAGAGAGTTCTAGGGAGCTGCAACCCATGACTATTATTGCCATTCCTTGTTTCTCTCGCCATGGAAAACAGAGGCAATTGATGTTCAAATGAAAGCATCTTGGACAGATAAATGTCTGAATTTCTCTCCTCCATTGTCTCTGTTTTCCCAGGAGCCAGGTGATTTTCAGGAAAGGAGAAGTTCCCTGGCTTTCTTTTTTTTTTATAAAGATTTTATTGGTTTTCTTTTATATACATTTGTTAATTTTTCCAATCAACGAGTTGTCTGGGATTAGCTATGCTAATACATGTTCGATTCCTAATCCTTCATTCTTTCCTCCAACCAACAAAATAAATCCCAAATTTGGTAGTAGTCTGTATCTTCTTTATCTTTCAGTCTCATAGTTAATCTGTCAATCTCTGCACATTCCAGTATTTTTCTGATTATTTCTTCTTCTGATGGCAATCCTTCATTCTTCCAGTATTGTGCAAAGATTATTCTCGCTGCTTGTAGTAATGTGTAAAATTAAATATAGACTCTGCTTATTAATCTTTTCAGGCATTCTACCTAGTAAAAAAACGTTCAGGTTTAAAATCAACATGTTCACCTAATATGTTTTCTAACCACGTATGTATCTTTCTCCAATAAGCCTTAGCCTTGCCACATGTCCACCAAATGTGATAATACGTGCCTATATTATGTTTACATTTCCAGCATCTATCCGACATATTTTTAAACATTTTTGCTAATCTTGCTGGTGGCAAGTGCCATCTATAAAACATTTTATACAAGTTTTCTTTACATGAAGTTGACATTGTTAGCTTGTAGTTTCTCTCCCATAGCATTTGCCACTTTTCTAGTTCTATATTATAGCCAAAGTTCTTATGACACAAAAGGAATCACAAGGTGACAAAGAACTTCCATAGATCGGAGGACTGGGATACAAGGGGAGCTTTCCTTACCTAACAAGGTGGCATGTCCACCACTGCCTTCCTGCTTTGATTCGACGTAGAGGGGTCTCTGTCTGGGCTCAGCTGGAGTCCAGGAGAAAATGGGCTGGGCCTTTTCCAAGATGCCCTGTGAGATCCAAAAAAAGGAACAAGTCACGGATGGTATTAAATAGTACAATCCGATCTTTTTCTCTGCTTGGTACTTGGAGCTCAGCCAAATTAGAAACTAGAATGGAGGTGTTTGGCGAACCATAAAGATCTCCTTTGGAAGATCAAGTGAAATTCTGCAAAAGCTTAGTTTATGGATCTATCTGCTAAGGCTGTGCAGTTCTAGGAAAAGACACAGCTGCTTTAAAGGGCTGCAGATATTCTTCTTGCGTAAGAATTTCACATCTGTTCCAAAGCACGAGGCAACTAGACTTTCTTGTTTTTCTTTGAAGATGTTTCACTTCTCATCCAAAAAGTTTTCAGTTCTGATAGCTCGTTCTCGTTCTCGTTCTCTCTCTCTCTCTCTCTCTCTCTCTCTCTCTCTCTCTCTCTCTCTCTCTCCAATTTATATGGCTGCCCATATAAATTGGGTAGCAACAAGATAAAAACATTAAACCAATTAAACCAAATACACTCAGACTCAATAAAACCAGAACACCATTAATCACACAAACCTATATCAGAGCCTTGAAACTAGCATCGTAGCCTCAATATTTGGGGGCAAAAGTCAGAATGTCCTAGCCAGGCGTCAACGATGATGGGAGAAGTGATCCAACACATCAGGAGGATGTTTATTACAGACTTGTCCATGTTTATTACAGACTTGCAGGCCCTGGAGTCAGAATCTCATTAACGGTGGCTCCCATATGACAAGTAATTTTTGTTTAGCAACTGTCTTCTTTAGCGACCGTTTGCAGTTCTGACAGTGTCTAAAAAAATTTATGACCAATCCTTGCACTGATGCCTTCACAGGTCTATCTGTCAAAGGAAAGCTAAAATCAGATTGCAACCACACGCATGGTTTCACTTAGCGACTGTTTCACTTAACAACCAAGTCTCCAGATGGTGAGACACTCAATCTGCATCTGATGCTGGTGAAAAGATGGCTTAGTTCAAGACTTTAAATGACTATTTTTTAAAAAAAATATACCTATACATAAACACTGCCACTTGGGTTTGCACGGCTACTGAGTGCATTTATAGAAAATGCAAAATCAGAACTCTTCTCCTGTTCCAAAGCCGAAGCATCCCTTTGCAGACCCCCACACTTTTTGGGAAGGGCGCAGCCCACAGGTCAAACTCACCAGGTTTTCCTTCCTCTGAGCCTCTCGCTGCCTCAAAAGGAAATCCTCTGCCAGGGCCACTGCCTCGGCACAGGTCTCCGTGCTGCATTCACACACCCAGCTTTGCATTTCTCGAGGGAGGATAGCCAGAAACTGTTCCAAGACCAGCAATTCCACAATCTGCTCTTTGCTGTTCTTCTCGGTCTTCAGCCACTGGCGACAGAGGTCCTGCAGCTGGGCATAGACGGCCCTTGGCCCGTCAGCCTCCCAGTAGCCGAACTGCCGGAAGCGCTGGCGGATCTTCTCTCTGCTCAGAGCGTCCCCTCGCAAGATGGCCGTCTTCACTTTCCCATAATCCTCTCTGTCTCCAGCTTCTAGCTTATCAAACGCCTGCCTGGCTTCTCCACGGAGAGCGGGCAACAGCCGGGCTGCCCACTGCTCCCTGGGCCAGCGACAGGCCTCGGCCACTTGCTCGAAGGAGCCCAGGAAGGTCTTGGCGTCTTCCCATAAGGAAGGGTCCTCCGGGAAATGGGCCATTCCCCAGCCCAAGGGAGAGGACTCCATTGTCCTCAAAAAAGTCTGCCATCGGACTTCCCAGTGCTGGGTTAGATCCTCTTCTGATTGTCCCTTCACCTGATGCATGATAGCCTGTCCGCAGGATCTTTCGGTACCTCCATCCAGAGATTTGCCTCGTCTTCTGAAGTCCGCTCTGGTCTTGCCATCTACAATGACCCCGTGAGGGATTTCTCCAGCTGGTTTGGACAGCTCTCCTAGCAGATAACCTGGAGTCCCTTCTTCTTCCATTTTCATCCTTGGAGATCTTCACCAAGATGGTGGCACACGGCAGAACGTTCAGAGAAAAACAACCTGGGGGGGGGGACACAAGGAGGAGAGTCCCCAAAAAGTTTGGCACAATGATTAAAAATAAACATTTGTATTTTGCTGGCACAATTATAAAGCTGTATTATTAAATTTACAGAACCTATAAAAAAACTATGATTAAAAGAATCCCATTCTCCTCCTTGCTTCAAGCATGAAATTAGGTCTATCGCACGTTGCAAATGGAAAAAGGGCCATGATGAAAATTAATGTGCTTATTTATAATTTTGCAAAGACACCACTTATCACCTGGTCCCAGGCTGGCTATATCTGCAAAGACAGGAAGAAAGAGATTTTGCTGTCCGGATACAGGTGAACCTTGGGAATTTAAAGAAGTGGGGATTTCAACTGCCAAAATTCCCCAGCCATTCTGCCCATGCATGTTGACTGAGGAATTCTGGGAGTTGAAATCCACACAGTTGAAACTTTCCAAGATTGAGAGACCCTGGCCTAGAACCGTGTTTCCAGCTGAGCGGAAGCTTGTGAAATGTACACAGTGAGCAAGCAAGAGTACAGAGAAGAGCAACAAAGATGATTAGGGGACTGGAGGCTAAAACATATAAGGAACGGTTGCTGGAATTGGGCATGCCTACTTTAACAAAGAAAAGGACGAGGGGGGACATGATAGCAGTATTCCAATATCTCAGGGGCTGCCACAAAGAAGAAGGAGTGAAGCTATTTTCCAAAGCGCCTGGAGGCAGGACAAGAAGCAACAGATGGAAACTAATCAAGGAGAGAAGCAACCTAGAACTAAGGAGAAACTTCCTGACAGTTAGAACAATTAACCAGTGGAACAACCTGCCTCCAGAAGCGGTGAATGCGCCAACACTGGAAGTTTTTAAGAAGAAACTGGACAGCCATTTGTCCGAAATGGTATAGGGTTTCCTGCCTGAG
>NW_015392061.1:8557-11323 GCF_001527695.2 Protobothrops mucrosquamatus | reverse complement strand
ACAACCTGCCTCCAGAAGCGGTGAATGCGCCAACACTGGAAGTTTTTAAGAAGAAACTGGACAGCCATTTGTCCGAAATGGTATAGGGTTTCCTGCCTGAGCAGGGGGTTGGACTAGATGACCTCCAAGGTCCCTTCCAACTTTATTATTATTATTATTATTATTATTATTATTATTATTATTATTATTATTATTATTAAGATGCCTTTGCACAATGGATTTTTAGAGATGGTCAGGATGAGCACCACGGATTGCAAAAACAGCCCATCAATCTCGCTTCAAAGGAAGCAGGAGGTCAAATATTTGGGGCATGTCAATCAACCAGATGTCAGACCAAGCACAAACCAGCCAACCCAATTTTGGGCATAGTTGAGGGAGGAAGCCATGGTGGACAGCTGGGAATGGGATCCAAGAACATACGGACTCTCTTCAGATGAGTTGCAAGTGATTTCCATAGGCAGTCAAGGGGACCTGCGCTCAATCCTAAACTTGAAAACCCCGCAGCTTGGAAACACTGTAAAGCACCACATGACGGAGTGCATGCAGATAGATAGATAGAGAGAGAGAGAGAGAGAGAGAGAGAGAGAGATAGAGAGATAGAGAGAGAGAGAGAGACAGACAGACAGACAGACACAGACAGACACCACTCTAGAGTTAGACAGCAATAGAGAAATAGAGATACAGAGACAGAGAGCGCACGTTAGAGATAAATACCGTAGAGAAATAGAAAAAGAGAGACAGACAGACAGATACAGAGCTAGAGAGAAATAGAGATGATAGATTAGATAGATTAGAATAGATAGATAGATAGATAGATAGATAGATAGATAGATGATAGATAGATGATAGAGATAGATAGAATGATAGAGATAGATAGAGACAGAGACACTGCTCTAGAGTTAGAGAGCAATAGAGCAATAGAGACAGAGACAGAGAGTGCACGCTAGAAATAAATACCGTAGAGCAGTGGTGGCGAACCTATGGCACGGGTGCCAGAGGCGGCACTCAGAGCCCTCTCTGTGGGCACGCGCACCATCGCCCCAGTCCTAGGCCTTCAGCTGGGTTTTATAAAACCTTTTCGCTTTAGGCCTCCGCCACTGTGTACCCCAAAAAAAAGGTTCAATAAATCAGTCAATTTCAACTTCTTGCGGGGAAAAAAAGATCTTGCAAAGTTGGAATTGATTGATTGAACTTTTTAGTCCCACCCAGTCTGCTGTTACCACCCCAGCCATGCCCACCCAATGGGCCACACCCACCCAATGGGCCACGCCCACCCGGCACCCGACGATGCATAAGTGGGTTTTGGGTTGCAGTTTGGGCACTCGGTCTCTAAAAGGTTCGCCATCACTGCCGTAGAGAGAAATAGAAAAAGAGAGACAGACACAGAGACAGAGACAGAGCTAGAGAGAGAGAAATAGAGATGATAGCTTAGATTAGAATAGATAGATAGATAGATAGATAGATAGATAGATAGATAGATAGATAGATAGATAGATAGATAGATAGATAGATAGATAGAATGATGATATAGATGATATAGATAAAATGATAGAGATAGATAGATAGACAGACAGAGACACCACTCTAGAGTTAGAGAGCAATAGAGAAATAGAGATAGAGACAGAGAGTGCACGCTAGAAATAAATAAATACCGTAGGGAGAAATAGAAAAAGAGACAGACACAGAGAGAGCGCGCTAGATCTAGAGTCCGAAAGGAGAAGGGCGGGATATAAATGCAATTAATAATAATAATAATAAACAGAGATGATACATTAGATAGATTAGAACAGATAGATAGAATGATAGATAGAATGATGATAGATAGATAGATAGACAGACAGACAGACAGACAGACAGACAGACAATCTATTTGCACGCCCCTTTTCCAGGCCAGGGACCTGTGCCCGCCTTCCCTGGTTCCCCAGATGGCACATCTGCCCCAGCTTTCCCCAACCGGGCGCCCTCCGGATGAGCTGGGTTGCGATCGTAACGCGCTCTGCTCTGGCTGGGCAGAGCCGATCCAGCCTGGAGCGAAGCTCTATCTTTGCAAGGGGGAAAAAGAGGCTTTTCGCGGAGCAAACGGCCTAAAGGGATCCCAGCTGGTGTATGTGTGTGTGTGTGTGTGGGGGGGTGAGGAACCCACCCGCCTCGCCCCGCTTCCCCCGGGCTGCGCAACTCACTTTTTCCCCCATGCACGGCAATCTCTCCCCCCCTTTTTTTCCCCTAGTCCGGCAGCAAGGAC
Organism: Protobothrops mucrosquamatus; assembly: GCF_001527695.2. Lineage (NCBI taxonomy): Eukaryota > Metazoa > Chordata > Lepidosauria > Squamata > Viperidae > Protobothrops > Protobothrops mucrosquamatus. The sequence goes on along the minus strand of NW_015392061.1, from coordinate 9,081 downwards.
TCCCCAGATGGCACGAAGCAAACCCCGCAAACCCTCTGCTTTGCTCGGCCTTTCTAGGACGCGGGACTCCCTGCCTCTCTGGATTTAACCCCTTGGAGCGCCGCAGAAGCTCTCTGACCAGCGAAGAATTGCCCGTTAAATGCAATTATTATTATTATTATTACTATTATTATTTTAAGGCTTGACCGACTTTCGCTGTCATAAAAGACCCGGCTGCGTTTAAAAGGCGGGGTGAGTGAGACTTTGGCCACACGGTCATACACCTTCACCTGGGTTCACCTGCGAGGGATCCATTTGCGCTTGATTTGCAGTTGCGAAGGATTGATACAAGTCGCTCGTGGATTTGTGTTCCCAAATCTAAGCGGGGTGGCCACACCTGGCATTTCCTCCAACCTTTGCAAAGTCGACCTGCTGACCTAATAAGCATCTAAAGAAGAAAATTGTGGGAAACTACTTCTGTATTCTTAGGAAGAAAGGAAGCAGATTTGACGACTTCGCAACTAACAACAACAACAGCCAATTGT
>NW_015392061.1:5005-7624 GCF_001527695.2 Protobothrops mucrosquamatus | reverse complement strand
CTAGGGAATTCTGGAAGTTAAGGTCCAGTCTTAAAGTTGCCAAGGTTGGAAAACGTTGCTCTAGTCCAGAGGAATGTTGTTGCTTCTAAAGCTAAAATGCATAATCAAAGCCCAAGAACTGCTGCGGTACGGAGTTTTTCCTTCGAAGGAGTTAAAAAATGGAAAAATTAAAAATTCAGAACTTGGTAGCTGAATCTGGCAGTGCCTGATGTTGATTTCTCATTTTGCATTATGGGTCGATTTTCAAAGGCCAGTTGGAGCAATCAGTTGGAAGACAAGTTATAATTCCGATAAGATAAATTTTGGCTTCCACGTTATGGTGCCGTTTCAAACATTGGCTTCTTATCTGCTATTATCTAAAATGAGTAGATAATTTAATTAAACCTGAGCTATCTATAGTCAAGTTTATTTATTTTTGTCTCTTCTGAAGGAGGAAGTTCTGACAAAAAGTTTAGTAGGATAATAATATGTGCAGGATGGGCCTTTGTGAAAAGGTAGTTAATTACAAGTTATGTATGAGGCAATCGTATGATCTTACAGCAAAAATATACAAGCGCAATTTTAGGTGGTCTCAATAGAATAGTTTCTAAATCAGTGTTTCTCAACCTTAGCAACTTTAAGATGGGTGAACTTCAGCTCCCAGAATTCCCCAGTCTGGCTACGGAATTCTGGGAGTTGAAGTCCACACATCTTAAAGCTGCTAAGGTTGAAAAACACTGCTCTAAATCATAGGAAGTAATAGAATAGAGCTGGAAGGGACCTTGGAGGTCTTCTAGTCCAGCCTCCTGCTCATGCAGGAGAGCCCATCTCTCAGACAAGTGACTGTCTAGCCTCTTTTTAAAAATCTCCAGTGATGGAACGCCCAAGATTTCTGGAGGCAAGCTGTTCCACTGGTTAATTCTCACTGTCACAAAGTTTCTCCTTAATTCTAGGTTGCTTCTCTCTTTGATCAGTTTCCAACCATTGTTTCTCATCCTTCCCTCTGGTGCTTTGGTGAACAACCTGCCCCCCTCTGCCTAGTGGCAGCCCCTCAGATACTGGAATACTGCTATCATGTCTCCCCTATTTCTTCTTTTCTTTAGACTAGCCAAACCCAAAGTCCCTTAGCCGTTCTTCGTATGTTTTAGCCTCCAGGCCTTTGATCATCTTAGTTGCTCTTCTCTGACTTTTTTCCAACTCTCAACATATTTTTTGTGATATGGTGACCAAAATTGACTGCAGAATTCCAGATGTGGTCTTACTAGGGTTTTATAAAGCGGTACTAATACCTCGCGTGATCTTGATTTGGTAGAAAAATAAAAAAAAACTATTTGCACTATTAATTGCATTGTATTATTGGTCACCCTTGTAAAACTATTTTTAGTGACATTCTAATTTTTCTGTTTTTTTTTTCCTTTCTCTCCCCCCTTTTTTCCATTCTTGTTAGTATTATTTAGGTTTTTTTCAACAGTGTAGTGTTCGCTTTAGGAGACCCAGTCTGGTATAAAATTTAAAGCAACAGGCTAAAAACTGGGAGACTGTGAGATCTAGTCCCATCTTAGGCACAAAGACAGCTGGATGACTTTGGGCCTGTCCCTGTTTCTCAGCTCCAGAAAGAAGTCCAGAATGTTGCTTTCCTGCAAGTCCCAAATTTTTGTTGTTGTTGTTAGTTGCGAAGTCGTGTCCAACCCATCGCGACCCCACGGACAACGTTCCTCCAGGCCTTCCTGTCCTCTACCATCTTCTGGAGTCCATTTAAGTTCACGCCTACTGCTTCAGGGACTCCATCCAGCCACCTCATTCTGTCGTCCCCTTCTTCTCTTGCCCTCCATCTTTCCCAGCATTAGGCTCTTCTCCAGTGAGTCCTTCCTTCTCATTAGGTGGCCAAAGTATTTGAGTTTCAACTTCAGCATCTGGCCTTCTAAAGAGCAGTCGGGGTTGATCTCTTCTGGGACTGACTGGTTTGAATGCCTTGCAGACTCACAGGAGTCTTCTCCATAGTTCAAAGGCCTCAATTCTTTGGCGCTCAGCCTTTCTTATGGTCCAGCTTTCACATCCATACGTTGCAACTGGGAAAACCATGGCCTTGACTATACGCACTTTTGTTGGCAGGGTGATGTCTCTGCTTTTTAGTATGCTGTCTAGATTTGCCATAGCTTTCCTCCCCAGGAGTCTTTTAATTTCTTGGCTGCAGTCCCCATCTGAGGTGATCTTGGAACCCAGGAAAATAAAATCTGTCACTACCTCCATGACAAAATGCAGGATCAGCGCTGAAAGAGGGCAACTTCCTGAGCATTTCCTGTGGAAAGGGAAGGAAGGATCTGAGATCCAGAGTTAATCTGGTGCATTGCAAGCGCCTGGCAATGACAAGGTCCTGCCTTGTTCCGGGCAGACCCAGTTTGAGGGCTATTTGAAAGGGCCTGCACAGCCCATGGAAATGAAGGCCAAAGTCTAAACGCCCATTGCCTCCGGGATCTTCATTCCCAGCAACAAGGCAAAGGCCTCCTTCTTCCTGCTCCTCCCTACAGTTTCAACAGCTTCTCAGAACTGTTGGGGAGAGCCCCAGATCCACTTCCAGCTCTGTGCAGGAGATGGGAAAGCCTGGAAAAAAAAAAGCTGGAAAAATTGGGGGGGGGGGGG